>NW_027171829.1:17500-112500 GCF_036898095.1 Palaemon carinicauda
TTCCATAAAAAAGTTCTCTCTCTCTCTCCTCTCTCTCTCTCTCTCTCTCTCTCCTCTCTCTCTCTCTCTCTCTCTCTCCTCTCTCTCTCTCTCAGTTTTTTAGACTTTCATATTGGCATTATCCATCCCTGCTTGGAACATTGCTATCATATTTGGGATGAATGATTTTTTCACCACCCCCTCTTCCCCATACGTTTGAATATAAAGATCTTCATTCGATCAATTACCCCATTATACCTACAGAATTCATTCCGACGTAGGGTGCCTCGACTTCCAGTGATCATATTCCTTGCAACTCCAGGTCAAATAAAGTCATTTCTTAGTCGACAGCCACGGGGCATCACATTACCTCATTCACGGGTATCCATTTTGGTCACTAGTCCATTCACCTCAGTACAAAGAGTTCATTTTCCTGCATAGGAGGCTTCGTAGTACTTGCCAGGACTCCTTTTCTCTTATTCACTGCGTTTCTTTCCCTCTATAGCCAAGCTTTGGGATTTTTTCTTTTTGTAGGATTTTGAACTTTTTTCTTGGCCTTTTTACTTATAGATTTTTTATTTTTATTAGTTTATACTTTCAATCCTTATAATTTTAGTTATTAAGCTACAACCCTAGTCTGAAAAGCAGGATGCTATAACCCCAAAGACTCAAACATGAAAAATAGCCCAGTGAGGAGAGGAAATAAAGAAACATAGAATAGTGCGCCTAAGTGTACCCACAAGCAAGAGAACTCTAAGCCGAGACAGTGAAAGACCATGGACAGAGGCTAATATTACTAGTTTATCGTGGCCTCGTATTATAATTATTATCAATATTGTTGTTGATATAAATGTACATTCCTATAGAAAAAAGTTTCAGAGGTCATTAACCTCAGTTAGAATCCACTAGTGTGAAATAGAGAAATGGAGCTATCCTTATCTAACAGCTATCGCACCAGGACAGATATCTGATGATGCTTAAAGCCCAATTAGTGTAGCTATTCACCCGGTCTCAACCTTTTCCGTGTCTCGTCAGTACACTTTAAACTCAAATATTCTTTGGTAAATGGTAAACTTGAGAGTTAGTCAAGACAGCCATATCAATTACAGTCGATAAAACCCTACTGGTTTAACCAAGATTCAACCCTGTGCGTGAATAGGCGTTATGGCCTTCTATCCCTCAGAGGCTATTCCCCCAGTTCCAACCTATTCCGTGTCTTGTCACTATACTTTAAACTCAATGTTCTTCTCTAAATAGTAAGCTTTGGAGTTAGTCAGGACATCCACATCAATTAAAGTAGATAAACCCCTACTGGTTTGACCAGGTTTTGTCCCTGTGAGCGAATAGACCTTATGCCCCTCTAGCCCTCAGAGGTTATGTTACCCTCTTCAGTGATAAAGTGATACGAGAAATTTCAAGTCTAGATGATTAATCTTTGAAGTGGCTCCACTGATAGAGATTGCTGTACTTTGAGAACTCAACCTTTGACCATCTGCGAAGGACTTAAGTAGGTCTTGAGTCGTCGTCCTTAGGATCTCCGAGCCTAAGGCCATTAGCTGTTTGTAATAAGATCCTATTACTTTGACTTCTGAATCATAGTTTTGCTACATCTCTAGGTTCAGCTTCTGTTTGTTTAATGGATCCAAAGGTCCACAACAGGCTTCTTATACCATTTAACCCTTTTACCCCCAGGCTATTTGGAAATTTCCAACCCTTAACCCCCAGGAGGTTAGTTTTTTCCCAGCACATTTTGCAGTATATTTTTTTTAAATTGCTCTAACAGCCTTAATTTTTGTCATAGAGAGGTCAGGTTGGTCTCATTCTCTTGGAAAATGCCTGAATTTTCTCAAAAATTATCAAAAATATGAAAAAAAAAACAATTTTTTATAGCATTTTTTTGCAAGGATGTACCGGTACGTCCATGGGGGTAAAGGGATGGCTTTTGTGAAACGTACCAGTACGTCCTTTGGGGGTAAAAGGGTTAATACTTCACTATGTTTACAGGTTTAAAAACCACTCATGAATGACAGAGGCAAGAGACAGTGACAATGCCCTAGCAGGACAATGCCATAGTATCTGACCATATATACATATTGTGATCAGCGTCCAAACCCCCTCTCTGCCCAAGCTAGGACCTGGGAGGGCCAGGCAATATCTGCTGATGACTCGACAGGTAGACCTATTGGATCATCTAAGACCCACCCTCCAATCCTCGGCTCACAAGGATAGTGAGATGACAGACACTGCGAGAAACTATCAAGCTTGAGCGGGTCTCGAATCCCAATCCTGTAGATCACTAGGCAGAGTAGAAATCCAGATAAAATAGTTGAACAACTTTAGAATTGGTGAAACTATAGTCCATTTCTTTTAGCGATGCATATTTGCACCGACTCGCAGCGGTGCCCTTTTAGCTCGGAAAAGTTTCCGGATCGCTGATTGGTTGGACAAGATAATTCTAACCAATCAGCGATCAGGAAACTTTTCCGAGCTAAAAGGGCACCGCCGTGAGTCGGTGCAAATATGCATCTCTAAAAGAAATGGACTATAGCTACCAAGCAGACTTTAGGGAGTTGGTGCAAGTGGCACTGAGAATAAGGGAGATTATATAATGATACTGCGAAGTATAGTCATGCTTTAGTATAGTAAATTACTGACAAGACTTATTTTTTGTAGCTGCACGACACAGCTAATGTGGAAATTTAGTGGAAATTTATCACACACTGGGTTCATCCTTGACTCGGATAACGGTCACTTTAAGGTACACTTACGTAAAACACATGCGTAAATGTTACCACATACATGGTACTTAAAACATTAAAAAAAATATTTATGGAAAACCCCTTTGTAATCTGTATTTAAAAAAAAATAATTTAGGTTAGGTTAGGTTAGGTTAGGTTAGGTTAGGTTGAATACTTTCACTATCAACCAAACACAGACGATTTTTTTTTAGATGGAAAAAGATTAAGTAATACTTGAAAAGGATTACTCTCTCTTATCAGCTGCTTCATGTTGCAAAACATTTTCCCCATCTTAGTCTCTTGAAGTGTATTTCTAGAAACAATTTTGTTATGTCAGATAAAGAATTATTATAAAAATACTGTGATATTATCCTGCCATCGAGGTCCTATATCCCCAGGATGTGAATTTGATAAAATATGAAAATATAGTTATAATTAATTCCACCTAAATACAAAATCAATCATAAATCTTTTATGGACATTTTAATCGTTGTTATATTATATTTTATAATCCGTTAAAATATTTATAACTACATTTCATTAGACTTAAGCGAGTTCGTAGACTCGTAGACAAGACTAAAATGATTTGTTAATTTTAATCAATTATTTCTAGCCAGCATTTTTTTCATGAAAATCTCTATTCAAAAGAATATCTATAAATACACAGTACAGGAAAAGAACCATTTAATTACCTATTAAGGTTTTTGAAGACCCATAAATATTTCATGGGTCTTGTGATCGAGAGAGAGAGAGAGAGAGAGAGAGAGAGAGAGAGAGAGAGTGTGTGTGTGTGTGTGTGTGTGTGTGTGTGTGTGTGTCCCCTTTAAACAAACGTCTGTCGCGATTATATAATCCAAACTATTTCAAAAATGACTTTTTAAAAATACTACCCTATTTAGGAAATAGCTGACATCAAAACTCATAAGATAATTTAACATTCAAATTATCCATAAAATTCCTTATCAATCTTATCTACATAATAGATTAATTAATGTTTTTTATCATTATGTTATTACAAACCTAACTGCGTATATATGTAATCAATTTTATTTATATATAAAATAATCTAGATTTTTATATTTTAGTTTATCTAATTTCATCCGGAAGTAAAGAAAGATAATGATGGCCTTTCTAAATTACAAAATTCACGAATCTCTCTCTCTCTCTCTCTCTCTCTCTCTCTCTCTCTCTCTCTCTCTCTCTCTCTCTCTCTCCTCCATTAGATAAAGAATTGTAATTTTCGTTAACAAAATACTTTTTGAGATAACAAAATGCATTCTAGATTAACTAGTTACTTTTTGAATTAAACAAACACATGAGTTGAACTAGCAAGAGAGAGAGAGAGAGAGAGAGAGAGAGAGAGAGGAGAGAGAGAGGAGAGAGAGAGAGAGAGAGAGAGAGAGAGAGAGAGCACCAGTTAATAGTCCATGAGTTGCCAAACTGGTCGCCCCCTCAAGAGAGACACCAGTTAAAACCAGTAAAGGTAACGTCATCTTGTATATATTTCCTATTTCGTTATAAATGAACATAATCTTTCTCGCAGTCTTTAAGAATAAGAAGATGAGACAAGCATATGTATTCTGAGACAGGGGGTTGCAAAATCTTTAAGTATTTTATCATTTCCTCTCACTGTTTGCTTTGAATTCTGACGAGAGAGAGAGAGAGAGAGAGAGAGAGAGAGAGGAGAGAAGAGAGAGAGAGAGAGGAGAGAGAGAGAGAGAGCAATTCTAAATGCAAGGCCAAGAAATCTTAATCATGACATTTAAAAAAGCATGAGATTATAATTAAGAGTTTATTCTGAGATGATGACATAACTCTCTCTCTCTCTCTCTCTCTCTCTCTCTCTCTCCTCTCTCTCTCTCTCTCTCTCTCTCTCTCTCTCTCTCTCTCTCTCTCTCTCTCTCCTAAAATTCTAAATATCAAGCAATTCCAGTTGAAAAAACACCAAAGAAAAACTTAAATTTAGTTACCTAAAGCTTTGACCGTTATCCATGTATGCATGTATGTATGTATGTATGTATGTATGTATGTATGTATGTATGTATGTATGTATGTATATAGCTTCCCTCAAAATTATAATAAACTTCATTTATGTTTTCTTTTTCTCTACATCTTATATATATTTTTTCTTTTTCCTATGCCTTCTTCCTTAAACAGAACAATTCCTATTATCTTTTTTTTCTCTTCGTATAGCAAATGCAGTTCCTTTAGTTTCCTATTCTCGTTGCTGAGGGCTGGGCATTCTCTGCCCCACACAGCTTATATCCTACACTAATTCCTCCTATTTCAGGTCTTTTCCTATCATTTAGGTCTTAGGCAGTCAATGGCCTTAGCTCCATACATGATAACTGAATCAGGTTTATTGTCATAGAACATTTAATCTCTTATTTAATTTACCCCAATGTCTGCTTTTCTGGTCCTTTACAGAAACCTACACTAATATCTCCTACTTTAGGTCTTTTCCTATCATTTAGGTCCTAGGCAGTCAATGGCCTTAGCTCCATACATGATAACTGAACCAGGTTTATTGTCATAGAACATTTAATCTCTTATTTAATTTACTCCAATGTCTGCTTTTCTGGTCCTTTACAGAACCCCAATCTCTTTTTCTTATACGTATTATTTCTAAACTACCTTTTTTCTTTTATCGCATCCTTCCATTTTCTACTCTCTACTCTAATCTTGACCTTGATCTCTTCCCTTCCCATTCTACTTAAGGTTCTATCGTTCATATACATATTTTTCATCTATTTCCTATACTCTTTCATCCATCTGTTACTTTCATTCTCTCGTTTCTTCCTGGTTCCTTATTGCTCACTCTATCTCTTTATAGATAGATGCAAAGTTTCTTAGCTTATTCTTATTATTGTTATTAAGTTTATATCATCTGTGCCTTAAATAAATCATAATGAGGTTCTCAATCTTTAATTTTATTCCATTATACTTTGAAATTGGATAGGATAACACCTTGCTATCATCAGTTTTGGCAACCTGTTGTTGTAAAAATTGGCCTTTTTACAGGCCAAAAACACCTCAAATTTGGCCTTCTTTAAAATTGCTTGGCCTTAAGTAATACCATGAAAAAAGGTGGGCCTTAAATGCTATATTTTTGGCCTTTTTCTATTAGTAAGTTGGCCTTTTAAAGCTGTGGTTGATTAGAAGTTGGCCTTTTCTCATTTTAAATACCTGACTACTCTGCTGTAAGTTCTGAAACCAGCATTCGAAGGTCACTTGAAAATATAAAATATTTAATTCATGTTCGGAAAATTATGTACAATTCCATTAATAATATTTATAGAATTAATTAATATTAATAAAATTTGTCAAAATAATTTTTAACCATAGATTTTTACTATTAAATATTATTTATTTTTAGTCTCATTCGAGTACTTCAACAGTGTTGCCAGATATGAAAATTTATCTCTAGAATTGTGTGTGTTTTTTAAATCTTTTTATTATTGTAATTAGTTTTTTTTTTCACTCTATATGAAGTATGGTAAGTAATTTCTATGTGAGTAAAGCCTATAAGAAGAAAATATAATTGTGGAAATGGGGATTTTTAGGTTGTTTTGGGAATTTTTACACTAACCCATCTGGCAACACTGTAACTTCAAGAATTTACTTGGTGACAGTGTTGATTCCATGGGAACGATTTTGAGGTGATTATTAATTATTATTTAGTGTTTTCGATATTATTTACCGTGTAAGGACAGTGAGACAAGCTTCACCAACGAGAACTGACTGTTTATTCAATGTGTGTGTGTGTCAGATTGCCTATTTGTGTAAGACACGGGGACACGGGCTCTTTTCTTAGGCAGGCCATAAGAGAATATTGTGTTTTTGTTATATTTATATAGTAATATTATTGTGAATATGATGTCTGTGTGTGAACTTGATATGAAAGGAATGCAATGGATAGTGTGCATAATTACTTTATAGCTTAATATTTGGATTACGTTAAATTTAGATAGCCGAAGCTATTTGGTGTAAGGCAAAAAGTGGTGGAAGGTTAAGTGAACTGCTTATCCTCATTTAGCACCCTGGGATTTTTGGTTTTGGTTTCCCAGGTGGCGGTAATGGTAAGATACCATGCGTCCCACGGGCTGCAATTTGCATAGCAGATCCCAAGTCAATTCGCCCGTATAACTGAATGAGGGGCAGGGCACTCTCGCGTCCACCACGCATAGCAACAAGGGAACAAGGGGGGTGACAGGCGTGACAACGGAAAAAGGGCCCTGTGTGACGGTCTGAACGATCCCCCCGTCTCAGAATTCTCCTTGACATTGTATAATGGTTCTTTTCCACCATTAGCTCGCTTTGCTCGCATGAAAATAAATCAAGCTCGTATGTACTTGCAAGCGGTAATGTTGAGCTGCGCACGCTAACATTACAGGAAAATAAAATGTCAACATCGTATGCACTTTCAAACGGTAATGTTCGCTCATGCGCAGATTATCAAGGAGAATTCTGAGACCGGGGTGTCGTTTAGACCGTCACACCGGTAGGGAGACTCCTTTTTAGGTCCACGAAAGGAAATTTGTTGATAGACAGAGTATCGAGTAGGAGAGAAATCTGAGAAAGTTTTATAGTAGTAAGTCCCAGGGAAGTAGGAGATCGTGGGAAGGAATGTAAAGCAATTTAGTCAGAGGTAGAAGAAGGGCGTCAACTCGGTTTCATTGTATATTATTACAGGGCAATGTATCCTAATATTCCAACTACTTTTTTTATGGGAAAAATTACGCTCCCTTCGAAAATAACACTCGTTCCCGTCGCAAATGAATAGTTACAGAAATATATATACATCTATATCCGCCGATAATGGGGGACCCCCTTTGGGAACCCGGGGTTTTGGGTGGGGAAAACATACTGGGGAACCGATATATAACCGTAAATCAGTCCTTTTCTTCTCTACACATTTCTTTCTGGTATTTATTATAACCGTAGGAAAAGACAAATCAGTATACCTGGATATATTTGGGAGGACAAAGCTTAAACAGCAGGGAGAAGAGATAGGTTGAGTGCTAGCTAAGAGTAAAGAGAGCTAGCAAAAGTGGGAAAATAACAATAGTAATAGAATTGACAATAAAGTTAGAGTTAACGCCTAGAGCACACATGATGGGGGTAGAAGGATTGGAAGGATTGTGTGTGCAGGGAGTAGGGGAGGAAGAAAGGAGATAGGAAAAACAGGAGCTGTCTCCTTATGAGGAACACGGCCGAGTAATAACTATCTCCAATCAACTATTCCCACTTGCCCTTGAGTAGAGAGTGTAGGATTTAGGAAGGATGGGAAGGTTATGTAAGGTGCACGCAAGGAGGGAAGAAAGGAAATAGGAGAATCAAGAGCTGTTTCCTTATGAGGAACACGGCCAAGAAATAACTATCCTCCGATCAACCTCTCCTAGTGTGTTTGTTTATCGATTGGGAAGGGACGTGTGGGAAGTTATTCCTAATGGATAGAGGTAGGGATCCAGTTTGTTATATGAATAATGGGCTTGCAATTCCAACAGTGATATGAGTTACCCAGCTATTAACCCTTTTACCCCCAAAGGACGTACTGGTACGTTTCACAAAAGCCATCCCTTTACCCCCATGGACGTACCGGTACGTCCTTGCAAAAAAATGCTATAAATTTTTTTTTTTCATAATCTTGATAATTTTTTGAGAAAATTCAGGCATTTTCCAAGAGAACGAGACCAACCTGACCTCTCTATGACAAAAATTAAGGCTGTTAGAGCAATTTTAAAAAAATATATACTGCAAAATGTGCTGGGAAATAAAAAACCCACTGGGGGTTAAGGGTTGGAAATTTCCAAATAGCCTGGGGGTAAAATAGTTAAATAAGAATGAGTTTGCGTATGTGATAAATGTTTGGGTTAACTAAGGTCTCTAATTTAATCTAACATCTACATTACATTATTAAGTTATCTGGGAGGGGGATAAGAGCACAGAAAGGCCGAAAGTGCGTATGTATTTTCTAGTATGTGTTTAGTTACTTGTACAGCTGTGTAAGGAGGAGGGAGATTTATGGATCAAACATACGTGGGAATATAATACAGGGTGCGGACGGAAAAGTAGCATGCGCGCAGGCGCCAATTCGGCTTGAACTAACCGCCAAAATATGTGTGTTTTTATACACGCACAAATACTTGAATTACAAGTCAATAGATATAGGTAATGAAATAATAAATACATGAAATTGTAGCTCTGAGGGAGCGGAATAAATATATACAGTTAGCCACAGTGTGGCGAAAGGAGAATTTAAATAAAATAGAGAATTAGGTGAAATTGCTGGACGACGGAGGAAGTGATGTCCTTACAAGTACTCCCCCCCCCCCCAAGACATCAGGCGGCGTAGAGGGCTGATGAGACTAATCTTCGTATCGTTTCGGGCGTCGGAGGGTTCCTCTTGTTCTTGAACGGAGGGGCGCGTCGGCGGTCGATGTATGGATCGCTACCTCTCGTCGTCGTTTGTTGCTTTTCTTCTCATTGGGCGCCTTGTTTTTAAACATAAGACTTAACCGGTAGTTATATATATAGCTTACGTCCCTGACGTCAACGGCAGAAAATTCAAAACTCGCGCCAATCACCGATTGGATAGCCAGGTGTACCACCCCTGCGCCCTAGCGAGGTACCTAGGAACCATTCCAGGAACCCTCATATATTCCCTGCCGTGCTAGCGGCAAGATGTTGGATTTTTCACTCGCTATAACCTGTATATTACAGTTATCTTGGTGATGTACAATTTATTTTTAACCTTTGCTGGTTGGATTTTATTTTTACTGAGTGTTAGTGCTTTAACTAAGTTTGTATCTTAACAGAGGTAGGAATGGGAGTTTTTTCCCCCTACTGTAAAACTAACGAACCTACTCTTTAAACATGATGGCGGAGATCGTTCCACCATCTCTATGACGTCACAATCGTGTGATGTAAGCAACATACCCTGTAGTACTATGTAGTATGTTGCAGAATTATTTTCTTTGCCTTTTCTTGTAAAGAAGGAAAAGGAAATCTAACTTACAATAAGTATTTAGCTTTTAATTTAAAGATTATATTAATTTTTAAGAAATTTTTTTGTTTTTAGTATTCGTTCTTTAAATCATCGATACTATTTTCAAAGATTAAATAGAACTAGCGTATTGTTAATTTTCGCTGCGTTGTTCTCATGAAAATACGATGCAGTTCCAACAATTCTTGATATCGTTGTTTATTTTCTTTCGATGTTGGGATTCTAGTATTATTCGTATATTCACATATATGTTCCAATTGTAAAGTGTAGCAATCCACTATTTTGGAAACCCTTAAGATTTAAGGGTTGTTTACATATATATATATATATATATATATATATATATATATATATATATATATATATATACGTTATTGCAATATCTGTTCATTTTAATAATAACAAATCACTATTTTTGGGAACCTTTAAGAATTAAGGGTTGTTTACATTTATATATATGTTATTCCTATATCTGTTCATTTGAATAATATAACGTAACTTTCCCCGTAGTTGTATATAACTACCGGTTGAGTATGTATAACATTTATCTTTACGGGTAGTAACTACTGGGTAAGTGTGTTCAAACATTTATTTACAACGAAAATATCAGGGTAATATTTTATAAAAAAAAGAAAAAAAAAAAAAAAAAATATTGTTACAATTTTATATAGCAAGAACTAGAAACGATTTTGCATTCTCATTCAAGCCCTTGGCTGTAGAGAAAAGATCTATCACAACGGGCAGGACTAGTTATGGTCTTTTGTGTAAGAGTTAAAAGTGCAAGTTTCAGTGCTAAATTAGTGCAGCGAATTTATTCAGCACAGTGGACGTTTTTTCCTAGCCTTAGACCTCTTCCAAGCTCCCCAACCCCTGGGAGAAGGAATGTCGATCGGCCAAAGGAAACGAGAGGCGTTAGCTCACGAGCAGGCGTTAGCTCACGAGCAGGCGTTAGCTCACGAGCAGACGTCCTCTCGACATTCCCAAGAATGCTTGCCCTTGCCATGGGAAAGCAAAGAGCGTTGGATGTTAAGCTACTAACATTGCTGTTAGAGTTTTGCATTGCATCACATTTGCTGATAATAGCAATACTATAATGCTTACGAACCAACATAGACACGGTTTTTGTTCCAGAGCGCCAGTCGGCCATGAGAACCCTCTGATGAACCGAACGCGCCGAATGACGTAATGAAGATCATTTTACGCTCGGCGCTAAGTCTTTCAGGACACTCGGCGCCATGTCTTTCAGGACAATCGGCGCCTCGTCTTTCAGAACGCTCGGCGCCACGTCTTTCAGGACGTTCGGCGCCACGTCTTTCAGGACGCTCGGCGCCACGTCTTTCAGGACGATCGGCGCCTAGTCTATCAGGATGCTCGGCACCTTGTCTTTCAGGACGTTCGGCGCCACGTCTTACAAGATCTTTGTCAGTAGAAGACATTGGTGATCACTTTTCTCCTGTTAAATTTGAGATTCTCACAAGGAGAAGATCCTTATTCCTTTCGTCCTTCAGTTTATTTAGAAACTCATGAAAGTTTTTATGATTAGTTTCCAAATTATTTTATGCCTGTTGAATCACGTTCCCCACCCTCTGAATTTACACGTGGTCATAAATGAAGCTTTTAAGGATGATGGGAGACTGTTTAGAGTCTTGGAAAGACAGCTTTCTTTACTCCTCTGAATAACCTGGCCTCTAGATCTTGTATCTGGGGTACGAGATTATTTTTATTATTATCTCTAGCCAAGCTACAACCCTAGTTGGAAAAGTAGGATGCTTTAAGCCCAAGGGCTCCAATAGGGAAAAAATAGCCCAGTGAGGAAAGGAAATAAGGAGTTAAATAAATGATGAGAATAATTTAACAATAAATCATTCTTAAAACAGTAACAATGTCATAACAACGTCTAAAACAGATATGTCATATAGGGTGGAGGTCTAGCCACGTTAAGGTCGAGGACCTTGTGGCAGCCTCACAGAGACTGTTACAGCCTCCTGGGTGGATTGCTGAGTCTCTCAAGGAATTCAGGTAAATGAGGCATATAAACCTATGAAGCCAGCTTCCTTATCAGGTATTCCAGGATAGCAAGGGTGGAGGTCTAACCACGTTAAGGTCGAGGACCTTGTGGCAGCCCCACAGAGATTTTTACAGCCCCCCGGGTGGATCACTTAGTCTTTTAAGGATTCCAGACAATGGGGCAGGATAACTTTGAGGTCCGTGCTATTCCTAAAGGATGGATTTGAAATCTTTTTCCTAGGGAAACCTCCTTTGTTAGTATCTCTGATAAGACCTCTCTGCAAAACAATCTTTGCAACATCAAATGTCTCTCTTTTGGGAGAGGGAGACTTTTATCCGGTCCTGGATGTAACTGCTCTCAATGCCTTCGTTCAGAAGTCAAAGTTCTCCATGGAGACATTGAAATCATGAACTATTTAAAGTCTCATGTCAGCCTGGTCACAAGGCGAAGCAGTGTCTGACTGCTTTCGCCTTCAGGCAGTAGAGCCAGACTACATAACTTCTGGCAATCTTGGGAGAAGAGGGGAGCAGACCTTTGGTTAGTACATCTTCTGAAGGAGGATTACAATTTCCTTTCATAGGAAAACCTCCTTTAGGTTTAGCTCCAATAGATCTCTCTCCCAGATCTAGAGAGGAGTTTAAGAGGCAGGCTTTGCAATTAAACTTTTGCTAATGCAGCAGAATACTGCACTCGAGACATCAGAGCCTCCCTGTATCTGGATGATTGACTTATCAGAGCTCTTTCTTACGATCTTCATGAAGGATTTTCAGATAACTTTGAACCTTTCAGAAGAATTGCGTATTCCTATCAACAAGACGAGTCTTCTGACACCAGGACGCTTAGCACCAAGGATGTTCGGCGCCACGTCTCACAGGACGCTCGGCTCCACGTCTTACAGGAAGCTCGGCTCCACGTCTTACAGGATGCTCGGAGCCTCGTCTTACAGGAAGCTCGGCGCCACGTCTGACAGGACGCTCGGCACCTCGTCTTTCAGGACGCTTGGCACCACGTCTTTCAGGATGCTCGGCACCATGTCTTTCAGGACGATCGGCGCCACGTTTTACAGGAAGCTCAGCGCCACGTCTTACAGGACGCTCGGCGCCCTGTCTTTCAGGACACTCGACGTCGGAGATCTAGAAGGAGGCATGACATTAAACATGAGAACCTCGGACTTCATGGTGACACTAGTCGAATCGAATGTCGAGATCAAGGACGCCTTAGTTCCTATCTCTTTGATCATGAAAGTTTTTTGTCGAGCGTCTAGCCTTAGTACAATGCGGCGACATAGGCGGTGATCTGGGTTTCCTTGACGCCAGGAGTCAGGACTTTAATAGATGTTTCCTGATAAACAACGTTACTAGTTCCGTTAGATCTTCTGACATCATCACAGAAAATACTTTATTTATAGATGGTGATTCAAAGTCAAGTTTTTTCAGGCTTTTACGTCTCCTCTTAGAACGGAGGAAGCCTTCTTGAAACTGCAATCTTTCTAAAGATACAGAAGTGTTCTGCGAGGAAGTGGATGAGTATGTTGGGAAACCTCTCCTCTTTGGGAGGGGGTTTTTTCCCTGGGAAGACTGATTCTTTGTGACCATTGTTATGTCACTTTTCATCCTAGTTTTCCTGGACCAGGGTTTGATTCCCGGCCAGTCAGAAGCTAGAAGCTATGGTCCTTATGTGAGTTATCTTTATTCTCTCCATTTCAACCTCAATCATTTTGGGACAAGGAGAAGGTCTTGAGTCGATATGCATCTCTTTTAGGATGCCATAAGAAGTTGCCTTCAGTGGTGGTTCGATCCAGTCAAACCCAGAAGGTCACCCCTTTTGAACAGAGGATCTTTGACCTCGTGTTGTGTCTCGTCGCCTCGGATTCGGGGTGGGACCAACACTAGACAGTTGGAAGCTTCGGGACTTTGGACAGAGGATCAGAGGAGCTTCCTCATCACCCAAAAGAACTGTTGGCAGTCCAGTTGGCTCTCAAAAAGCTTTGAAGGATCAGTTTGGAACAAAGTGGTGCAGGTCTATGCCGATCACACCACAGATTTGGCTTTCATTGCCAAGCAAGTCGTAACCCACTCGAGGTTGCTTTACGAGACTGAGAGGAGTCTTCTCATCTGGGCTAAGGAGAATGTTTTCCTTCTAACAAGGTTCTTTCAAAAAGAGAAGAACTTATGGCAGAACAGTCTCAGCTGGAGAATGGACACTCCATCGAGAAATCTGCAAGAATCTGTGGCGACTTTGGTGTCATTCTTGTATAGTCCTATTCGTGACTTAACAGACAAAGAGACTAGAAACTTACTGCTCTCCAGTGCCAGATCTCGAAGCAGTCCTCATAGACGCTTTCCTGTTAGTCTGGTGCAATCTGGATGTGTACGTTTTCCTCGTTCTATTTCCTTTACAAGGTGACACAAAACTTTGTGTCGCACGAAGGGACCAGGTGACTTTAGTGGCCGCCTTTTGGCCCTCAAGAGGATGGTTCACAGAGATACTGAAATGGATGGTGGACTCTCCTAGAAGTCTTCCATTAAGAGTAGTTTTACTCAAACAACCTCTCTTGGAAAGTTACCTTTCTAGTCTCCAAGCTCTTCTTCTAGCTACCTTCAACCTTTTGAAACCTCACAGGAATAGAGGTTTTCGAAAGAGGCAGCTAAGTCTTTTACAAGAGCAATAAGAACTTCTACCATCAGGATTTATCAATCCAAATGGGAGGCTTTAGAGAATGATGCAGAGTCAACTCTGTTTTCTCTTCCAGTATCTCTACAACTCAGATTGCTGACTTCCTGTTTTACCTTAGAAGGAAGCTCATTTGTTCATCCTCTTCCATTAAGGGATACAGGTGTGTGTTAGCGACTGTTGTCAGACACGGTATCTTGGACCTTTCGATTGATGAAGTCCTACAGGAATTTCTCAACTTGTTTGTAACATCAGACAACCAGGATTCACCAGCTTGGATCCTGAACTCAATCCTGAAGTTCCTTATGAGTGACAAACTTGAGCACTTGCTTTCATCTTCATTTTAAGAACCTCTCGATGAAAGCTATTTTTTTTTTTGTTAGTCTTGTGACATCTAAAAGAATCTGTTAATAAATACGTTTTAGTAAGACGTTGGCTTTCGAGATAACGAAGCTATCTGCTCATTGCAGTTAGGCTTTCTCGCCAGGAAAGACCGCCTTTCTCAACCTTGACCTAAGCCTTTTGAGTTTCCGAATTTTTCGGATATGGTTGGCGAGGAGTTGGAGAGAGTCCTGTGTCCAGTAAGAACCCTGAAGTTCTACCCAGGCAGTATGAAAGGGTTGCGAGGTAAGTCGAAAGCTCTTTGGTGCTCGATTAAGAAGCCTTCGTTTTTCAGATGTCAAGAATGTCCTTTCATTCTTCATCAGACTCTTATAAGAGAGGCTCATACACATTACAGTGAGACTGGCCTCAAGTTTCTAAGGTCAAGACGCATGAGGTTAGTACTATAACAACTTGAATGACCTTCAAGCAGAATAGATTGTTGTGGAGCATTATGGACACAACCTTTTGGGGGAATAAATCTGTGTTCACTTCACACTATTTTAATCGTGTCCAGACTCTTTATAAGGACTGCTACATTATGGGACCATTCGTGATAGCGAGTGCAGTAGTGGGTGAAGGATCCACCACTACGTTCCCATAATCCCAATAACCTTTTCTTCTCTTGGAACTTTTATTTGTTTTTATGGTTGTTTGTGGAGACTGTGTCAGTCTTCCAAAATCATTGATTTTAGTCAGGTGGTCAATTTTGTTCCTTGAAGAGTGCCCGGAACTGGTTATTGGAGGAGGTTCTGTCATAATGAGGTATATACACCGGTTTGACAGTCCCTAGGGATCTTCAGCCCCCTGGGAGGATCGCTGGCTCTCATAAGGCTAGCAGACATAATGAGACAGAGAATCATAGAAGTCAGCTTCCTTATCAGGTACGAACCCTTAAGTTTGTTTTAATAACTCTTGAGAAAAATTCCAGATATACTAGCTGTCTCTAACCCTCCACCAAAGGTGTTAATCAGCTATATATACAGTATAACTACCGGGTAAGTCTTATGTTTAAAAATGGTATTTTCATTATAAAATAAATTTTTGAACATACTTACCCGGTAGTTATATATGATTAAAGTCCCACCCTCCTCCCCTCTAAGAGACTAGAGGCATGGAATATATGAGGGTTCCTGGAATGGTTCCTAGGTACCTCGCTAGGGCGCAGGGGTGGTACACCTGGCTATCCAATCGGTGATTGGCGCGAGTTTCGAATTTTCTGCCGTTGACGTCGGGGACGTAAGCTATATATATAACTACCGGGTAAGTATGTTCAAAAATTTATTTTATATTGAAAATACCATTTTTGCCTTGTACATAAAGCGAGAGGTTCTGTACCGGGAGCGTTTCCTTTCTCAAGAATACTTTCCAGTACATGGTTCAGGTGTTCATAGTACTTGTTCAACAGTACAGTATGCAATCAGACACTGCATGAGTTCTTCAGTGATCTTTGGGTCACAGAATTCCAGCTTTTCCATTACACAGTACCAGATTAGCTGCATGCCTTTTTATGATCAGTCGCAATTGGGAATCATGCGATTGGAAACCGTATAATTGGGAACCACACAATCAGAACTAACAATCGTTCTTCAGGTGATAGTAGTTTGCTTTTGAGTCACCAGGTAACTGGTTCACTTGTTCCTTTTACCTACTCCTTCCCAGTGCTCATACTTTCCAAAGAAGAGAAGGAAAAGGTCACTGACGGAAAGGACGATCATCCCGATAGTCTATCTAGACTTCAATTGAAGCATCAGCATAGTTTCGTTGGAGGAGCAGCGCTGTACAAAAACCCAACCTCTGAAAGGGTTCCTGGTCCGAAGCACATGAACTTACGCACTTGCTACCAGCAATCGATCTCATACGTTCACAAGATGTTTTGGTGATATCATTGCTCGAGATCTCCCTATGCTCTGATTATGCTCAACCTAGATCCTCCCACACTTGAAGACCGTTACGTGACTTGGATTTTCTAGACATCAAGACCTTCCAATTCGGTCACACTTTAGTTGTTGGAATAGGTAATTTCAATAATCCGATCTCAGCCCTTGTAAGAGTAATTAGAATCCACATAGTGCTCGCATGGTTGTCTACAATGATCCTCTCCAACCAAGGACCGTCATTTGATTACTGTATAGCCCCATTCCGTTCGGTTAAAAGCTGGCAAGTGTCCTAGGAGAGAGTGGATTTTTTTTATGAAACATTGAGATGATGTTATCAAGAAGTTCAGGAAGACTGATCAATAAGAGTCGTGTACACGTGACTCCTACCATTTCTTTGCTCGTGGGAGAGAGGGTGCGGTGCTAAGAATCTGCCTGTCGGACAAAGGATACTAGGATGCTCTCGCTTTGTTCGAGAGCCAGGAAGGTACATACTGGGAACCTACCCATCCCTGAGTAGATGAATCGGCAAACAGTACCCGCTACCTGTGCTCGTTCTTAGGATAACGAGCACTCACACAACGAGGAGGAATGAAGGGTGCTGCCCTTTTTTCCTCCTCATGGATGTTCATTCTCTCTCTCTCTCTCTCTCTCTCTCTCTCTCTCTCTCTCTCTCTCTCTCTCTCTCTCTCTCTCTCTCTCTCTCTCTCTCTCTCTCTTCGGGAGAGTGAGAAGCGGTGTGTGCCGACACTTTCCCAATGAGGTAAAGGCCTATCTGAACAGAGTGAACAAGTCACTGAAGCACAGAATGGCCCACTTGTCCCCCTCCTTCCTTGTGACATTCACAAGACGCTTTGGCGACTCCATCGTCGATTCAGTGATAGTAACAGAGATCAGATGTAAGATTCAGACATGGGGTCATTGTCCTTGGACCCAGAAACTCCTACCATAGAAGTTGCTTCCAGGATCAGACGAACAGCTTTTGGTTTAACCTTTGGTTGAGTGCAGTCATGTACTGTACTTCACCTCATCATTCCCAAACAATTAGAAGACAAGGCATTTTCTGACACAGCAGCCACCTTATCATTTTGGCTTTGGGTACTGATGGAACATGAGAGAAAGGAACACACTTATAGCCAGGCAGGAAAAGAGGAACTGATTATCCTGATAACATTCATCTCGGCAAACAGGCGGAAGTAACGCTGTTGCCTCCGCACGACCAAGAACTTACAACTGTATAGTACTGTAATAATGTATTCTGAGACTTTCCTCGTCATTGAGGGAACTCGTTCCACACAGGCTTCCACACTAGCGATTGTTCCAGGATTGTTGGAAGTATCACTGGTAAGCAGTCGGCAATTTCCCTTCCGTGTGGTTTCAGTATACTGTATATCTAAAGTAGGAAGATGTGATGTAGTTCTAAGGGAAAAGTATGGGAAATATGTCTGGGTAATAAGCAAAGCTCTACCTCCAGTTTGTTTCTTCATTATGATCAGAGATAAACGTAAACAAAACATTGGTTGCCATTTTTTATCGTGCATTTTAGCGTGTTTAGGAAATGCATAATATAAAATCGCCTTTAATATTTGTGCCTGTTTTAGTTTAGGGTACTGTAGTATATGCATTAAGTGTTCTGTACATTAAAGGGTAGTTTGTTAACAGTACTACGTACAAGGGAAGGTTTTAAAAGTCTGAATATACATGTTGAATAAATAGGTAAATATGGTGTCACTACTTCGCGGATTTTCACCTATCGCGGCCGCGTCTGGAACCTATCTACCGCGATAAACGAGGGTTCACTGTATTAAGAAACATGGGATGATGAGCATGGTGGCTGATTGATGATACAGTATCCCATCCTGGGGAGTTCTACTTGAACCCTACCTCCTGGGATACAGTACTGCCATTCGCAGACAAATGGATAGAGGGTGAGGCAAACCTGGAGTACACGAACACCTCAGGGAAGTGGTTCACTAAAGTAAAGCACCCGTTTTTCAACATACTGAATTCCCAAGCGATGTTATTGCAATCCTCCCAACAAGGTTTAATAAGTCACCTAGCAGCATTGAAAAACATCTACTACTCCTTCGTGACTTGCGTCTACAAGCAAAGGGGTCGTGTTTTTCAGACCCTTTGCGATCGGTCAAGAAGGTATGCACCTGGGCAACTAACAACCTGATAAAGCTGTATGCAAGATCCATTCCTAGAAGAGAAATGTTCAACTAGACGCTCAATCACCAGGGACACGTAGTAGGATCAGTGACTCCTCATTTTCATGCATGGTGAAAAGGCTGCTTATACGTTGGGTATCGCCATTGAAGGATCCGTTCTCCTACCATTTGATTCAGAACTCTGTGTACTGCTCTCCAATTCTAGAATATCTTCCAGTAAGCTGCTCTTCGGTTTCAGGGACGTCAGCATCATTTGGGTCACCTTCAAACACACCCGTTACCCATATATACCTTAGCCTTAATGCCCACTTACTTTATTTAAAGATTACTCAACAGTCTGTAGATGATTTTGGTTTCTGGTTACCTCGACGGCTTCCAACTGCCACCCACCGGGGGCATTCGAATTTGTTGATACTCCTCCTTTCAAGTATCAGTAGAGCTACCCTTCAACTAGTGGCATCGTGAATAGATATGTCGCCGGACAATGAAATGCCGTTCTGATCTTCCTTTGTCAAGGAAGCTCTGCTCAATCTCTGTGATAAAAGGGTATTACTCAAAAGCTAGTTGTTCCATAACTGAAATACAAACCTTAGCTATTTACATGGGGTAATTACTTCGGCGTAGCTGAATGACAAGCCATAAGAATTTTAACGAGGGTTTACTACCCCGCCGCTAGTTAGCGGGGTTAGGGAGCGGTAGCTAGCTACCCCCCCTCACACACACTGGTGAATACAGTACTTCACTTTACTTTTGGCTCGGGCGGAGAACAGACTTGTCTGCTCTCTCCCTCGCTTTGACTGTCATATTTAATATTTTTTGCTTTTTCTTTTCCAGTGTGTTTGAAGTTGGCCTCTACTGACTATGCGTACATGACCTGGACTTCCTGGCCGCCCTTGTGGGACCTTTATGTCGGCGGTCGACACCGATCCCCACACCTTGTGTCCTCATTGTAGGGGCCAACGGTGTGATAGCAGTAATGTATGTATCGAATGTAGGGAGTGGTCTACCTCCCAGTGGGAGAGGTTTGCCCGGCGCCGGAAGAAAAAGTCTAAAAGGGATCTTTCTCCTTCAGAGGCTTCTTTGAAGAGAGAAAATTCCAAGACTTCTTCTTCCGTAGCCCTTTTCTCCTCCGAAGCTCCCCCTCGAGCGGTCTCTTCCGAGAGGCCAGCGAGTGGTAGCATAGACCGTACTGCTGTTGACCGATCCCGGGGTGCGGGAGAGGTAGTTGCCTCCCATAGCGAGGCGGCTGCCCCTCCTCCCCCGGAGGAGGATATGAATATTGATTTACCTGTGTTTAATCATGATTTGTTGCAGCTTTGGGCTTCCTTGGGGCTGCAGGGTTCGTCCTCCAGGGAAGCCCTGTTTGACATGATCAAACTTGGTGCAGCTGTCAAACAATCGCCAACTACAGCAGGGATAGATCCTCTGTCTGTTGTTGACGTTGTTGTGACGGAGGCATCTCGTGGGTCTAGTCAAACCCCCGTTCCTGTTGCTGAGGTAGCTGAAGGCTTAGATTCCCCCTCCGAACACCTTTCGAGGGAGAATCTAAGTCCTACGGTCTCTCCTGCCGGTGATTCTCCCCCACGGGGGAGTTCACTCACAGAGACTCCTCTTCGGAGGCCCTATGATGGTCAGCCTGCTGACCCCACGGCCCCTCGAGGGCATATAAGGCGGAAGGCTCGTCCTCCCCTTCGCCGTAGAAGCCTTCCTTCCCCTTTTAAGGGAGTTAGGAGGCGAATCTTCGTCCCCACTGTTGTCTGCGGAGGAGACGACTCGCCGTTCGCCGATCCTGCCAGCTACCACCTTAGACCTCTCCGGGGATCGTTCGCGATCCCCTTCAGATGATGGTCGTCATTTGGGACCCTGTGACCAGTCTCCCTCCAGACCTGCTGACCTTCCGTCACCTTTCGAGGATGCTGATGCGTGTTACGCGCCACCTGATCCTGCCACTGCGCAGGCACCGGGTCCTTCAGGGCTTAAGGGCCTTGAGCGCAAATCTGCGCCTCTTGCCCTCAAGCGCCAGGTTCAACCTGTGCGCCCTCATGCTGCTGCTGCTGCTGTTCCAGTCTTAGCGCCACAGCGCTCACCTGTTCCTGTTACGCGCCAGGGTTCCCCTGCGCGCCCCCATCCTTCTGCGCCCCGGCGCCCGCCAGCAGTTCCTGATCCAGCGCGCCAGCGCCCACCTGCCCCCCAGCGTTTCCCGGTTCCTGCCTTGTGGCGCGCAGTTCAAGAGGCTCCTACGTTAGCGCACAGGCGCTCACAGGTACCTCTGGACTCGCAGCGCCCGTCTGGAGTTAGGCGCGAAGCGCGCCCATCGCTAGCAGTTCCAGTTACAGCGCACACGCGCTCGCCAACACGCTAGCGCGCTTTTACATCATAGCGCGCAGTCCAGGAGGTGCTTAAGCTAGCGCACGGGCACTCACAGGCACCCCTGGACTCTCCTTCCAGACCGCGCGATCCTGCATGCGTTCCAGCCGTGCGCGACGCTCCGGTTACGCGCCAGGTTCCAGTCCCTCTCAAGGCGCTTCATGCAACCCTCCAGCGCACACTCGTGCGCCCTAATCCAACCGCGCGCCCTGCTCGCCGACCGCAGCAGCGCACACCAGCATGCCCACATCCTGATGCGCGCCCAGCGCGCCCACAGGTTAATATGCCTGTTCTCTCGGATCAGCGCCCACCTACGCTCCAACGCGCGAACCCACCCTCGCGCTATCCTGAACCTGCGCTCTCGCGCCCTCGCCCGGTTCTTCCGGATGCGCGCCCACGCGCCCTCGCCCGGTTCTTCCGGATGCGCGCCCACGCGCCACTGCCCTCTCGCACCCGTCAGTGCCGCATCAGGATGCTGCGCGCCCTCGTATCCAGCCTCCTCACGTCCAGCTCCTGCGTGCCACACACCCTCGCCATCTCTTACGCGCCCGCTCCATCTCTTGCGCGCCCTCGCGCCTACGCGCCTGCACCATCTCCTGCGCGCCATCTCGGCCACGTGCCTGTGGCCTCGCCACAGCGCCCTCGCTCCCGCTCCACCAACCTCTCACGCCCGCGCGAGCGCGAGATTTCTGTGACACAATCCTTTCGCGCACGATCCTGGTCAGGGCCCATCGCGCGTCCTCCAGCGCCAGCATCGCCAGGCAGATAGGTCATCGTCTCGTTCCCCTCCCCGCCAGCGCAGAACAGCGCGCTCGCCGTAGGAGGGGCGGTTCCCGGACAGGTCTAAGGACTTTTGTTTCAGCTTCTCAGGTGAACCCGCATTTGTCGACTCCTCCAAGGAATCGAACGATCCCCTTCCCTCCAGAGGGAGTGTCCGACAGCGCGACTGTCAGTCAGCAACCCTGGTTCGGGACCCTGGTCAGAGCTCTTGTGCAGGTGATGAAGCCCGTCCTCTCTGACGTGGGTCACAAATCAGTGGCGGCTTCGTCCCCCCTGAAGAGGAAGAGAGGAGTCCCTCCCGTGGAAACACCTCCAAGGACTATTCTGTCTCCTCGCAGATTCTTGCGCAAGGCTCCTTCCCCCCCCCCCCCCCCAGACTTTCTCTCCTTCCCCTGCGAATGAGGATTACCCATCCTCAGGAGAGTCGGACGAGCCGGACCGTTCCCCCATCGCACCAATGGGGGAAACTCCCCCTCTCCCTGAGAAGTCTTCTCGTCCAGGGGTGGTAAAGAGCCTGCACCCATCGTTACTCGAGTCCTGTATCCCTCCTGGGAAGGACTCTAAGACGATCCCCAAGTCGTCAACAAGGATCAGACAGGAGCCAGCTAGAACTTCCGAGGATGTCCACGTGTCCCCCCAGCCCCCAGGAAGAGCCACTGGGGACAGGAGACTTTGCTGCCAGTGCTTCAGGAGGAGAGCACCAAGAGTCAGAACACGCGTTCTGGCAAGTCCTGACCCTCATGAGGAACCTCAACGGGATCCCAGACCCAGAGATTCCTCCTCGTGAGGGTAAGGACACGGTCTTGGACCGTGTCTACGGCACCCAGAAACCCTCTTGGGCCAGTGCAGCCTTGCCCTGGTCTCAGGGGATGAAGAGTGCCAGGGACAAGGTCGAGGGCCAGCTCTCTGAGCTTGCCTCCTCCAGTAGATCCAGCGCCGGTAACAAGCTCCTCCCTCCTCCTCGAGTCCATCAGAGGAGGTACTTTGAGATCCTTGAGGAGTCTTGTTTGGGTCTTCCTATTCACCACTCCGTGGAAGAACTCACCGGGGGAGTCCCTCTAGAGAGACTCTCCACCCGGCAGGTGTCCTACTCAGCTACTGAGATCCTAAGCCAGGAGAAGGTCGATAAGTGTGCCATGCAGGCAACTTCGTGGCTTGACATCTGGCTGGGGTCTCTGGGCATCCTGGTGCAGTCTGAGGCCCTCTCCAAAGAAAGCACCAGGAAGGCACTGGAGACTTTCTTGCTCTCAGGCACGCGGACCATCGAGTTTCTGGCCCACCAAGTCTCAAGCTTGTGGGCCAATACGATTTTCAAACGACGGGACGCAGTGGCTGAGAGATTCCACCAGAAGGTTCCCAGTTAGCAGGCTCAGACACTCTTCCGTGCTCGGTAAGAGTTTGTTTGAGCCTAAGGACATGGAGCTTACCGCTGAGAGGTGGAGGAAGTCCAACCAGGATTCCCTCACCCATAGGGCCCTGACATCGAGGCCCTACAAACCTCCAGCGGCCCAACAGCCACGTCCGGCTAAGGACACAAAGAAGACGACTGCAGCAAAGCCGAAGGTGTCTAAGCCCTTTCCTGCCAAGAGCAGAAGGAGCAAGAAGTCCTCCAGGGGAGGCAAGAACCCTAGAGGAAACGGCCGAGGCCGTAAACGCTCGGGTTGGCAGTCCCCCTGCATGTCCACCAGTGGGGGGATGCCTACAAAGTTACGCGGCAAGGTGGCAGCAACTTGGGGCAGATACCTGGATGATTTCCGTAATCGCTCAGGGTTATCGCGTCCCGTTCACAGCTTCTCTACCTCCCCTGACAGCGTAGCCAGTGTCGTTGAGCTCTCTTGCCATGGGATCGGCAAGAGGGCAAGCCCTTTGGGCAGAAGTCCAGACCATGTTGAAGAAGGACGCTCTCCAGGAGGTTATAGACGGGTCCCCAGGCTTCTACAGTCGACTCTTTCTTGTAAGAAAGGTGTCTGGAGGCTGGAGACCAGTCATCGACCTCTCAACCCTGAACGGGTTTGTCAAACAGACTCCGTTCAGTATGGAGATGGCAGACACGGTCAGACTTGCAGTGAGACCACAAAACTTCATGTGTACACTGGACCTGAAGGACGCGTACTTCCAGATCCCAGTCCATCCGTCTTCAAGGAAGTACCTAAGATTTTGCTTAGACAACAAGATCTACCAGTTCAAGGTGCTGTGTTTCCGTCTCTCCACAGCCCCTCAGGTGTTCACCAGAGTGTTCACCCTGATATCTTCGTAGGCTCACAGGATCGGCATCCGTCTCCTTCGTTATCTGGACGACTGGCTGATCCTAGCAGACTCGGAGGCAACCCTTCTTCGCCACCGAGACAAGCTCCTCGAAGTTTGCTAGGATCTAGGGATCATGGTAAATCTCGAGAAGTCCTCTCTGCAGCCCTCTCAGAAACTGGTATATCTAGGCATGGTCATAGACACCAATCTCCACAAAACCTTCCCATCAGACGACAGGATAGCAAGGCTGAGGAAGGTTGCGAGGCCTTTCCTCAATTGAGAAGAACTCCCAGCCCAAACGTGGCTGTGTCTCCTCGGCCACCCCTCCTCCCTGGCCCGTCTCGTTCCCAACGGTCGCCTCAGAATGAGATCTCCAGTGGCGACTCAATTCCCGGTGGAATCAAGGTCACGATTCCCCGGACACTTTGGTCCCTGTGGGTCCTGCGGAACGAACGGACCTCCAGTGGTGGGTGGCGGACGAGAACCTACGAAAGGGAGTGGATCTTCTTGTCATTCCCCTGGATTTGATGTTGTTCTCGGACGCATCAAAGAAAGGGTGGGGGGCCCACGTTCTGAACCACAGGACCTCAGGCCTGTGGTCAGAATCAGAAAAGTACCTTCACATAAACCTGCTAGAAATGAAGGCCGTGTTCCTGGCACTTCGGAAGTTCCACCAAGTCCTGGCGGGCCACTCTGTGTTGGTGATGAGCGACAACACCACGGTGGTGGCTCATATCAACAAGCAGGGAGGTACCTTTTCAGAACAGCTATCCCATCTTGCAGTAGAGATTCTGAGATGATCCGAAGTCCACTCGATCACACTAGCGGCTCGCTTCATTTCAGGCAAAAGGAATGTGCTCACCGACAGTCTGAGCAGAGCGACGCAGATAGTGAGTACCGAGTGGTCTTTAGATCCTCAAGTAGCCAACAAAGTCCTGACTTTGTGGGGTTCCCCGATGGTGGATCTGTTCGCTACAGCGCTGAACTTCAAGCTCCCGCTGTACTGCTCCCCTGTCCCGGACCCCAAGGCTCTCTGGCAGGATGCCTTCCAACAACGGTGGGACAACGTCAATGTGTACGCCTTTCCCCCGTTCTGTCTGATGAGGAGGGTGCTCAACAAGACCAGAATATCAGTCAATCTTTCAATGACCCTGATAGCTCCGCTATGGCATCACGCAGAATGGTTCCCGGACCTTCTGCAACTCCTCACGGAGGTTCCGAGAGAACTCCCTCCACGTCACGAGCTACTCAAACAACCACACGCCAACATCTTCCACAAAGGCGTAGCTTCGCTTCGACTTCACGCCTGGAGACTATCCAGCATCTCCTCACGGAGAGAGGATTTTTGCAACAAGTTGCGAACAGGATGTCTGGTCACCTGCGCAAGTCATCCTCAGGGGTCTACCAGGCAAAGTGGCGAGTCTTCTGTGGTTGGTGTCGTGGAAGGGGTATCTCTCCCCTCGATGCCACTATTCCAGCAATAGCGGAGTTCCTCGTGTATTTGCAGGAGGAAATGCACCTTTCAGTCTCGGCAGTGAAAGGCTATCGCTCAGCCTTAAGTCTTGCCTTCAGGCTTAAAGGAATGGACATTTCTTCCTCGCTGGAACTTTCCCTTCTCATACGAAGTTATGAACTTACCTGCCCTCAGTCGGAAGTGAGACCTCCTCCATGGAACGTGGTTCGAGTTCTCAGGTCTCTGAAGAGACCTCCCTACGAACCATTACGCCAGGCTTCAGATCGCCACCTTACCTGGAAGACGGTTTTCCTGCTAGCATTGGCCTCGGCCAAGCGAGTCAGTGAGCTACATGGTCTCTCGTACGACATCGCCCATTCAAGGAGATGGGGGAGGTAACGTTCAGCTTCGTCCCTGAGTTTGTTGCCAAGACTCAGAATCCGTGAGTGCCGGACCCTAGGTTTGATTCTTTCCAGGTTTCGAGTCTCCGCTCTGTAAGAGATGACCCAGACCATCTCCTACTGTGCCCAGTGAGGAGTCTGAGGTTGTATCTTAAAAGAACAGCTGCAGTTCGTCCCCGGGTGCAAGCCCTGTTTGTGAGCACCGGGAAGACGAAGAGGAGAGTCACCAGGAATACTATCTCGTCCTGGATTCGCAAGGTAATACATCTGGCCTTGAATCCTGACCCTTCTCCGTCACGTCGCCCTAGAGCGCATGATGTCAGGGGCATAGCTACGTCCCTGGCCTTCAAGAAAAATTATTCAGTGATGCAGGTCTTCAAGCTGGGGTGTGGAAGCGTCAGACCACCTTCCCGGCCCACTACCTGCAAGACGTGACACACAGGAGGCTTGATACGTTCTCTACCGGCCCTGTGGTGGCTGCACAACAGCTGGTCTAACTTCAGGATCTTTAATGGACAAGTAGCAGAAGGTTGAGGGCATTGTTACCCGGTTTTAGTCTGCGTGAATGAAAAGATCTGTCTGGCCCTTATTCTTTTCTTCATCCTCTCCTCCCTTGGAGAAAGCAGCATCCTGGGTTCTCTACACAGCTGACCTCGAACCACTGCAGGTAAACCATGCTCTCTTGTGTTCCTAGTATTAAGTGTAATACTGTCATGTCCCCATACCCTGACGAGGTGGTATTGGGAGAGTCCTAGCCTAGATTTCCATCTGAAGAACTCCAGGTCAACTTCCTAGGACGAGTCACTTCTCACCTTCACACACAACTTATGTAGGCCGCAGCAGTTTCACAGCATGCTAGCGAGAAGCAGGGACTCCTTATTTCTTGAGTACTTACACACTCGAATTTGGAGTCCCCGGGCAAGCCAAATCCAGTATGGCAGGGACTTACCTCCCTACCTAAGGGTTGAGTCACCCCACGTAAATAGCGTGGTTTGTATTTCAGTTACGGAACAAATGACAAATTCGTAGGTAATTTGTATTTTTCTTAACTATACAAACCTTAGCTATTTACACATATTTGCCCGCCAGCCCTGTCCCCCGGGATAAGTCCTACCTCTAAGCAAAGTGAAGCATTCACCGGTGTGTTGGGGGGGGGGGTAGCTAGCTACCCCTCCCTATCCCCCGCTAACTAGCGGCGGGGTAGTAAACCCTCGTTAAAATTCTTATGACTCTTCATTCAGCTATGCCGAAGTAATTAACCCATGTAAATAGCTAAGGTTTGTATAGTTAGGAAAAATAGAAATCATCTACGAATTTGTCATATGTTACTAAAAAGCTTGGACCTATTCTCCTTTGAAGGATGAGCCTGGGCTCAGTAGTTGCTTTGAATGTCACTCGAATACTGGGGTCTCTAAAGTGGACCCTCCTGTATCCTTGACCAAACATCAAATAGTATTTGATCCTGTGATTACTCACAAGCCTCAGCCTCAACAATTCGATGGGTGTACCGCATGGCATTTAGGATGTCAAGGACCATCCTCAATGGAGGAAGGTTTTCCTCTCCCGTGTTATGTAGTTTGCATTAAAGAGCCAGCTTCTAGCCGGCACAGCTCCAATCTCATGTCCTTCTCCATCTCTTCATTACAAGAGGGGTGCAAGCTGACTCTCTTCTCTGTCTGGTGAAGTTACGTTAACACTTGAGAGATTTTAGGTCCCCTGGCAAAGTACCAAAGACACTTTCTCATGCCAAAACAATATATTTAGATGAAGATATCCAAGAACGTTACTTCTTCTAACTCGAGCACCTTCGGTCGTGCTGATCCGTTGGGATTCTGGAAGCACCATCTCAGTTTGAGTGTGAGTGTAATAAGTCAGTGATATCAGGTGTATCCTAGCCTTTAGGGAGAACCTGCCAGACACAACCTTTGCTGCCCACTACCCATGGGAGTTACCTATGGGTCCCTGGGCCTTTGTATCGGCCCATCCCTTTGACGAAGGAATTAACTAAATGGAAAACAACCTGTGAATAGTGGATTTCACGCGCCTTTGCTTTATACACGACACCCAAAAGGTGCTCGCGCGAGGGTTGTAACCTCAGCGTTCCATGCTTTTATCTTTCTCTGGTATAATTGGAAGGTTTTATCAGAAAAGATATATAAGAAGGACTCTTTTCACCGGGCGCCACAGGTCTCTCCCCAGAAATAGATTTTTCCTTCGTCAAAATCCCTTTCTTAGTCCTGTGGTAGTACTCAAGTTGTATTACGAACCAAGCCCCCTCATGGAGCAAGTAGCATCTTGTCTAAGGTAGCAGTTGTGATATAAGTCTAGAAGGAAAGGTAGAATGGCTGGCTGTTCTCCTCTTTAATGTTCACCTATTGGTTGAAGCAGTTGCTTCATTACATGCTGGATCGGACTCTTCTAGATGCAGGAGAGCCTCTAGTAACTTTTATGTATAAAGTTCTTTATTGAAGTATCTCCTGCAAGTCGAGGAGGAGAATGGATAAAATGTATGTAACTCATTTCTCGTAATGACCATACAGTACATTCAGACACGATTTCCTTACGGATATACTGTAGGTTCTTCCACGACCACTAACCAGTCTCCTGGTAGGGAACTAACTGAACACCAGCAACCTCTTTGTGCTCAGATTGTTAGGTTAACAGGAATTGCTCTTCTCCAAGACCAATGTGCATTGACATTTCTTGTATCAGTAAAACAATCAGGTTGGATTAAGGGACTTTGTCCCTCCTGTGATGAGAGTCCTATTAAAGTTTGAAGGATTGTATTGTGTAGGAACAAGTCACAAAGTTTTGAAATAAATTTTGTATTTTCCCTAATTGTATAAAAATGAGTCCTTTAGGTTATACTGCTTGCCTCAACCACACCGTAAATCAAAGTCAAAAGTAAAAGTTATCTACCAGCCACTATTGCCACCTCGTTAAAAGTTACAACAGCCGATACAGCTTCGATGAACTCATACTCTTAAATATCTCAAGTTTGTATAGTTGAGAAAAATATAAATTAATTTTTAAAAATTTTACTGTTAAAGCTAATAAATTAGAATTCCAGAACCTAAATAAAAAATACTTTAGATCAACTCGTTTAAATTTACGTTACGGATTTGATCAAATTAGCTTTGGCTCTAACAAGGTTTTCAAATGTTAATGAGGGAAATCTTTGTTATTTTATGGTAAATGGAAAACTGAGGGGTCCATTTCAAGTCAGGATGTGTAGTTCACATCATAATTATATCTTATTACTTCTCTAGGTTATAGATTTTATGATGTATGAAGTTGGTGTAAAAATGGTCGCTAATTGTAACGAAAATAAAAATTGAATCTTAACTATGCTAACATTATATCGATATGCGTAAGTTCTGAGAAAGTACATGTCCATCTTATAAGGGCTAGTTTGGTCTGAGAAGATAAATTAGGTCTTATACTTTATTGCTTAAAACCAAAATATTGTACTGAATTTGAATGTATCGTATAAAACCTAAGGGAGAGTATTACTAGAGATGAAGTCATAAAGAAGCGGTTGATGGCGTTATAGGTACAATTGAGTTAAAGACTAATCCTCAATTTAGCTACAAACGAAAGAATGGTTTGGTGGCGCCGTGCGGTGGCGATTGGCCGAACTATTTACAGTACGTTAGGAGAGTCGAGTTGTTTTACCTCTTTAACGACTCTCTTATTTCTCTTGCCACTTTCCCTCTCGAAGTGAAAGGCTATTCGGGGTGTAAATAGCTATGAGATGTGTCAAGATACGTCCTTACGCGATATCCCTTGGAGAAATTTAAGGGATACTCGCTCCAGGAGTTAGAATTCTGGGTACCTTCGGTAAATTCTCTGGGATATATCACTGTAGTCACATATAACTTAGGAAGCTACTAATGAAGGAACTTCCATCAGGACGACATGGCTCTTTCACTCAAAAATAGATTTTTCGCTTCGCTCAAAATCCGTTTTCTTCCCAGTCTTGTATCCTGCATTCTGCTGTTATAACACCAATGGTGGTAATTATTTAACCTTGTAGATTTGAATCTCTTACAATTGAAGTAATCACTACTCTATGTCCCCTGGTTACTTCTTTCAATATACAATTGCTTTTTTTTTTTTTTATTCAAGGGCTAAGAAGCACGTATGAATTTAGTATTTGTATATTAACCCTTTTACCCCCAAAGGACGTACTGGTACGTTTCACAAAAGCCATCCCTTTACCCCCCTGGACGTACCGGTACGTCCTTGCAAAAAAATGCTCTAAAAATTTTTTTTTTCATATTTTTGATGATTTTTTTGAGAAAATTCAGGCATTTTCCAAGAGAATGAGACCAACCTGACCTCTCTATGACAAAAATTAAGGCTGTCAGAGCAATTTAAAAAAAAATATACTGCAAAATGTGCTGGGAAAAAAATAACCTCCTGGGGGTTAAGGGTTGGAAATTTCCAAATAGCCCGGGGGTAAAAGGGTTAATAAACATTACAATTAACGTAGAGAGTAGAGGTCCCCTTTTTTGTTTTGTTTCTTGTTGTTGTCGGCTACCCCCCAAAATTGGGGGAAGTGCCTTTGGTATATGTATGTATGTATGTACAATTACTTATAGATACTGTGCATTTTGAAAATCTCTTATTGATTAGGTTTTCTTCTTCTTTTTGGAAGGTTGATGATTTTGGAGGAAGATGTACAAACCATACATGAACAGAGGCAAGAATTTTTGACGACTGTACAGGAGATGTCGTAATTTAGAATTATTACCATTTAACCAAGATGTTTCTACATATGACGATCAGAGTGGCAAAAGGAATAATTATTGGTAAGTGTTGATGGGCTTATCAATGTGGTACAATTACATTTTAATCATTAAACTCAGAAAAACAATCTTAAATGAGTTGTATTTAATATTTTAATTGCTATCTCTTTTATTTTAATTATTCAAAGTACTGTCAAAAACAATGTGGTACCATTACATTTTAATCATTAAACTCAGAAAAACAATCTTAAATGAGTTATATTTAATATTTTAATTGCTATCTCTTTTATTTTAATTATTCAAAGTACTGTCAAAAAAATTCAAGCCTGTTAAATATTTTATAACTGTAGTAACATCACTTTGTAGCACTAATTTGGCGAGTAGTTTATGTATCAACTTCACATCGCTAATGTTGAAGTTAAAATCCAGAGACATTTCAGATTAAATCTTGCAATGGGAAGAAAATAGTGACGGTTAATCAGAGAAGCAGTAGATAAAGATATATTTCCTGGGAAAACAGAATTTATAGTTCAAGGAGATTGATTATTATTTTGGATTATAAAATTTAGGCCTGAGACCAAGGGGCACTTGGCCCGATGTTATTCAGTGCAGTCATAAATGCTAAAAGCATGTTATGAATATGAAATAAGATTAAAAAGTGATTTTGATGAAGGAAAAATCTATTTCTGGGCGAGGGACCTGTGTCGCTCCGTGAAATGCTCCTTATAGCACCATTTCTAAGGAATAAATCGTATCGTCGGCGCCCACTCGTGTCCGAGTATTGGGTTCTGTCGTTAGCCATCAGCCTCCTATCTTTGGGGTGGGTGCTTATGTCTGATGTGGCTGTTAAGTCCTAGTCTGTGGTGGAAGAGTCGCGGACAGTGTTCACAAGGGAGGGTAGGTGGTGGGCGGGGCTAATCTAATCGCTCTCTCCTTCTTCTCCTCCTAGCCTCCTCATTTTGTCTCCTCCTCTCCTTGAAGTCCACGGTGCCATGGTGTACTGTACTCCTCCAGGTTTTCCTGTCCCTGGCTGTTTCTTCCCATGAGGAAGGATCGATGTCAGTTAGAGCCAGGGTGCGCTTTAGTTGATCTTTATGGCGCATTTTCGGGGCTCCTTGTGGTCTGGTGCCCTGGGTCAGTTCTCCGTAGAATATCTTCTTTGGGAGCCTAGATGGATCCATCCTATGCACGTGTCTTATCCAGCAGAGGCGGTGGTGGATGATGGTGGCCTAGATGGATCCATCCTATGCACGTGTCCTATCCAGCGGAGGCGGTGGTGGATGATGGTGGCCTAGATGGATCCATCCTATGCACGTGTCCTATCCAGCGGAGGCGGTGGTGGATGATGGTGGCCTCCACGCTGGTCAGCGAGGTACGTTCTAAGACTTCAATGTTGGTGGTGTGGCTCTCCCTGGGGATTTTCAAGATCTGCCTCAGTTTCATTTGTTGGAAGCGTTCTAGGTTTTTAATATCGTTTTTATGTAGCATCCATGTTTCACATGCATACAGGAGCGTGGAGAGGACTACTGCCCTGAACACCATTATTTTGGTGGTCATTGTCAGAGCGTGGTTGTTAAATACGCGGCAGTTGAGTCGGCCAAAGGCGGAGTGGGCTGCCCTGATCCTGTTCTCCACGTCCTTTTTGCTTGTGGGATCTGATGTTAGGATGCTCCCTAGGTAGGAGAACTGGTCCACCTGTTCTAACGGTTGGTCATTCACAGTGGTATTGAAGTTGGGGAGCATCAGGCCTGGTGGATGTTGGACGAGGGTCTTGGTTTTGTCTGAGTTGACTTGCATCCCAAAACGTTCGTAGGCAGAGTTGTATGCATCAGCTAACGACTGCAGGTCCTCTGCCGTCTGACCTGGGGTGGCATTGTCGTCAGCATACTGCAGTTCTCGCACTGCACACATAGTGGTCTTGGTTCTGGCGCGGAGTCTAGCGAGGTTGAAAGCGCCTCCATCCATGCGGAAACGTAGGTCGACTGAGGGTGTGTCTGGGGGAATCTCGTTGAGCATTGCTGCGGTGTATAGCGAGAAACACGTCGGGGCCAGAACACAGCCCTGCTTCAGGCCGCCGTTGATGGGGAATGGGTTTGAAAGAGAGTTCTGGTGGCAGACTCTCCCAACCATTCTGTCATGGAGGGCACGCACCAGCTTGACAAAATCGGGTGGACAGCCATATCTTTTGAGGACAGCCCACATGGCAGGTCGAGGTACTTTGTCGAAGGCCTTTTTCAAATCCCAGAAGATGAACATTATGGGCTGTTGTTGTTCGAGGCTCTTCTCTCGTAGTTGTCGCGCACAGAAGATCATGTCTATGGTCCCGCGGGAAGGTCGAAAGCCGCACTGGGACTCTGGCAGGACGTCTTCTGCGAGAATAAGGAGGGGGTCAAGGAGAATCCGAGCGAAAATCTTACTCGCGATACTTAGTAGTGATATTCCCCGGTAGTTGTTACAGTTCTCCCTGTCTCCCTTCTTGAAGATGGTAGTGATGTTTGCATCGCGGAAGTCACTGGGGGGGGTCTTGGTCTCCCATATTTTCAGTATAAGGAGCATCAAACGGTTCCTCAAGCTGGGGCCACCGTGAGTGAGGAGCTCCAACGGGATGTTGTCTGGCCCTGGGGCTTTGCCGGGCTTCATGCGCTGCAGGGCCTTGTTGAAGTCATGGATGGAGGGTGGTAGTACCATCCAGTGACGGACGGGATGCTGGGGGGTCATTCGCAGGAGATCGTCTGGGGTGTCTGCTTGGTCATTGAGGAGGTTCTCAAAGTGAGACCCCCACCTGGCCAGGATGCCCTCGCTGTAGGTGATGGTCGTGGCCCCATCCGCGTCCTTCAGGCTGCCCACTGATGACCGTGTGGGACCGAATATTTCCTTTGTTGCTGCATAGAATCTGCGCAGGTCACGTTGGTCAGCGAAACTCTGTATTTCTGCAGCTTTTCTTTGCCACCAGATGTTCTGGGCTTCACGGATACCTCTCTGGCAACCAGCTTCAGCCACCTTGTGAGCACATTCGTTAGCTGCTGTTGGTTGGTTTTCCAAAGTCAGGCGTGCTTGTCGTTTGGTTTCAATGAGAAGAGAGATGGTAGCATCATTCTCATCAAACCAATCCTGCCGTTTCTTGGTGGTGTAGCCTAGTGTTTCCTCCGCGGCACGGGCCATGGCGTTTTCGAGGGTGGTCCAGTGGTGCTCAACAGTGGCCTGACCCACAGGGTCTGCGAGGTATTGTTCGCAGGCCTCCTTGTAGTTCTGTGCCACCTGTGGGTTGCGGAGCTTACTACAATCAAAGCGTTGGTGTGGTACGCTGTCAGGTGCCCTTTTGGGTGGTCGTAGGGTCGTCACGGAGAGTCGGGAGATGAGGAGTCTGTGGTCCGTCCAGCAGTCGTCCGCTCCGGGCATGGATCGGGTGATGCGGACGTCTCCTCGATCTCTGGCTCTGGTCAGGACGTAGTCCAGGGTGTGCCAGTGTTTAGACCGTGGGTGTCTCTGTGGTCTTTTGTCGCTTTGGTAACTGGAAGATGGTGTTGGTTACCACAAGTTGGTGTTCTGCACACAGACCCAGTAGGAGTTGGCCATTGGCGTTGCAATTTCCAATGCCATGGCGGCCGATAATTCCCTCCCACAGGCGATGGTCTTTGCCTACTCGGGCATTAAAGTCGCCAAGCACAACGAGCTTGTCATTGGCGGGCACTGCCTGGATGGTGCGGTCGAGCTGGGTGTAGAAGACAGCTTTGTTATCATCGGTTGAGGTCATAGTCGGGGCGTAGACAGATATCAGGGTGAGATGTCTGTCCCGCGTGATGGGGATGCGGACAGTCATCAGGCGCTCACTGATGGCCTTGGGAGCGAGGTTGTGCTGCTGCACTAGCTGGGAACGGATGGCGAAGCTGACACCGTGGATGCGAGGCTCCTCTAGGGCCTTGCCTTTCCAGAAGATGGTGTAGCCTGTTCCAGCTTCCCTGATGTTGCCCTCTTCGGGTAGTCTGGTCTCGCTAAGAGCCGCCACATCAACATTGAAGCGGGCTAGCTCCTTGCAGACGAGGGCTGTACGTCGTTCCGGGCGGTTGGTGTTCGTCATGTCTTGGAGGGTGCGGATGTTCCACGCACCTAAGGTTAATATTTTTTTCTTGTTATTTCGACCGCATTAGTGGGATGTCCGCCAGCCGCGGTGAGCTGACCAGACAGGTTTGCCATGTCCGATGTTTACCCCACCTTTTCTAGGGGCCTCCCCATGTGGGGTGGGCTGCGGTGTCCTCAATAGGCCAGCCCAGTCACGGGTCCAGCTGCCGAACTCTGGTGTCACGGCACCGTCACCAGAGAGCGACTGAATCTTAGACTCGCCGCCTGAGTGCAGTCGTGGGCTAAGGGCTTCCAGCTATCCAGGCCTGCCCCCTTCACCCACGGTGCTGTCGCCTCAGGACTTGCTGGTGGTGATGATGATGATGATGGTGAGAAAGAGATGAAGAAGGGTGGAGGAAACGACAGAATGCCAGTAGCTGGGTATATTGTTTTGGGTGGTCGTGGCTTTGCAACGGCCACGCACACACACTTGGCCCACATCATTTTCACCGCGGCTCAAGACATATGAGACAGGCGGCTTCTCCGATGTTGGTTGCATCGGGCTGCCGGGTTCTTGTTATGTCAAGGCCCGCCTTGTTGCCTGCCCGACAGGCATTGCCCTCTTCCGCCGGCGCTGGGAAGCTCCGCCGTTGGGGTCTTGTTTGGTTTGATTTTGGAGTTTTCCTTCTCCTAGCCTTTGCCTATCTTAAAGTAAAGGAGAAGGCCTATAGGGGTCCAGTCTTGGTCTGGTCTCTCAGAACTGGCCTTAGCGGTATGGTTGAGCCTGCCAGGGTGGATAAACTACCCCACCGCCATTGCCCAGCCCATCATTGGGACACTCAAGCCCCTCTACTGCAGCAAAGTGCTGGACTATCAGAGGGGTACCAGATTAACTTAATACTTAACTAGGGGGTAAACATTTTGCAAGAAAATAGTTAATATTTCAGCTTTAGGTTAGATGTCTAAATGCAAACAGCTTTGAGAGAAGCACTATGAACATCAGGGGAGTGTCTCTGAACTCTTAGTCTTTCCAATGGTGACTAAGCCCATTTACCTTCATTAATCTTCTCTCGTGTAGTACTGAATGGGTAAATCTGTTCGTAAGTTCCTGGCCCAACCTGTAAAAATCCTTGAAATATCACGCGCTAAAAACGTAGGACAAATAATGTATACAATTAACTCAATAAAGAATTTATTGAGGCTGTCAAATTAAATAATTACACTCAAGAATTATATGTAATATTTACACCACAAACTTCATATAGTACATATTCATATATATATATATGTATACTGTATTTATAAGACAAGTGGAAATACACAAGAACTTGCTACAAAAATACACATCAGGATGTATTCTTCTTGTCACAGATTAAAAAGTGCTCAAGAATCTGGCTTAATTACAAAGCTTTCTCATTCACTTTTCATCTCCATAGGCAAAACAGAAGCACATCGGTAATTGCTAGATATCAACTGTCCGCAAGAATATTTTTTACGCATTCTGTGGGACACATCTGACTACAGACAGAGCAGCAAGCTTTGACACAAAGGACATGGCATGAATGATCTATTCATAAATGATTAGTGTAAATTATTTCATCTCTGCGATGTAACTTCACCGATATGGTTTTATCAGCAAAGGATACATATTGTGCTGAACAAATTTATTTCGTAATTATGATGATCACAGTTTGTTCAACAGCGAAGGGATGAAATTTAATGGGTGAATTTAGTAAAGGACAGCGAAGACAACAATTGGGTAAAATATACAGAATTTGGAGTTTTTTTTTTTATGAACATCATACACACTTCGGTGATCGTGAAAACCACATCACGCACCATTTCCTAGTTGGTTCTTGTAGCCACTAAACTGAGTTTCTGGAATAAGTATACCCTGCGTACAACCTCCGTCGATCTTGGTCGCCTTGAAATTAACTTTTCTCACTACAGCTGAATGGCACTAACTTTTTAGCATGCTCACTCATCCATAGCAGAAACGATTATGGCAATTACATATATCCCGTACCACAAGAAAAAATACGAAGTGCGCTCTAGTGTCTGCATAACTGTGGAGAAAGGCATTTTACGTCCTGCCAAGATACACACACTGTAGTGGTAGTCTGCATTTAACACTTATATCTAATTTGTAAGTTCTCTCACTTTAGCATGGACAAGTCAAGCAGGTACTCTATTTGTTTCCAAGGGGTTTTTCTATCCTTAGTTCCTAAAGTTCCTTGCTTTTCCTTTTGCTTACAGATCACACAGCGGAATGTCTGGAAGGCATGTAGGTTGCTAAGCCGTGCTTCACTCTCACGCCATCGATGACATCCAACAGGTTCTTAGAATCCATAGCCAAAACATGAGCAGCAGACAGCATTTGCCTGTAAGAGTACAAATATGCAATTAATAGAGGGATATGGGCAAGGTAAGAAGATCCAATAAATAGAAAAAGATTGACTCAAGGATTAGAAGAAAGATATCAGAACTACTGTTTCATTAAATTTAACCCTTTTACCCCCAAAGGACGTACTGAAAACTCATCCCTTTACCCCCCATGGACGTACCGGTACGTCCTTGCCAAAAAATGCTATTTAAATTTTTTTTTGCATATTTTTGATAATTTTTTGAAAAACTTCAGGCATTTTCCAAGAGAATGAGACCAACCTGACCTCTCTATGATGAAAATTAAGGCTGTTAGAGCAATTTAAAAAATATATACTGCAAAATGTACTTGAAAAAAAATAACCCTTGGGGGTTAAGGGTTGGAAATTTCCAAATAGCCTGGGGGTAAAAGGGTTAAATTCTAAATATTAAATGACCAAGGTACTTTTTAAAAATACATGATTTCAGAATGTAAAATTACAGCATGAATAGATTTTGCATTGAAATTGCTAGTCTCAGTTGTGGATTACACAAATAAACACATGTAGGATTGTCACAATGCAGAGGAAATCTGAATAAACTACAAAACTATTAAGTGTACTTCTCATCCTAAAAACGACAGAGTTATGAAGAGTTTTTAGGGTCTTGTGAGAAACATTCTTCAATTTTATTAACATAGTAATGATAGGTAATTATAAGAAGTTGTCGTTAGTTTATCTACATAGCGTCCAAATTGAATGTGCAGTGATAATGTTAACCCTTTTACCCCCAAAGGACGTACTGGTACGTTTCACAAAAGCCATCCCTTTACCCCCATGGATGTACCGGTACGTCCTTGCAAAAAAATGCTATAAAAATTTGTTTTTCATATTTTTTTATAATTTTTTGAGAAAATTCAGGCATTTTCCAAGAGAAAGAGACCAACCTGACCTCTCTATGACAAAAATTAAGGTTGTTAGAGCAATTTTAAAAAAATATACTGCAAAATATGCTTGGAAAAAAATAACCCCCTGGGGGTTAAGGGTTGGAAATTTCCAGATACCCCGGGGGTAAAAGGGTTAAAAGATGCATATCGAGCAATATTTCATTGCTAATGTGGTAATTCGAAAGTACAGCATACTTACTTGCGATATTCCTCATCTAGTGTGGTGCTTCCATACTTCTGGGCTAATTTGTAAGCCTGTACGAGGTCCGTCATATCTTTGGATAACACTTTGTGAGCAAGTTCAACCTGCAAGATTACCAAAATCTTAAATACAATCCTTAGCAAATGATAGTGTAAAATTTAAACAGCATTAGCATAAAATGGTTAAAGATTAAAATTGGTAACAAGATATATGAAGGGGGCTGGCCGGTATGCCAATATAGGGAGGTATAGGAAGAAAAACATAAAATTGGGGAAAAATTCAGAGCTTCGTATGGTAATGGAGAATGCGTATACAAAATATTTTGTCAAAATTCCTCTTACTTTCATAGTTACAGGGTAATTAGCAAAAATAGCTTGATACCTGTACAACAAAACCATTGTTCCCTACAAGAAAATGCAGTATTTCTTCTGTTATCGTAAATTTTGATAATTATTACATTTTAATAAAATAAATTGTGACCAATGGCATCCATGAGTCACAAGACCGTATTACGTGGTATTTAGACCCTTCGGCCCTTGGTCTCAGCACAAACCTCATATAGAGTACACGTTTGAGTTTGACCTTTGCCATTCACTCATTTTTCCTTCTGTATTTCTTGATTTCAGCAAGAATTTCATCATGCCTAAGAGGAAAAGACAATTTCAACATCTCGGTAACACAAGGAAGAAAATTCGCTCTAATAAAGAGTTCAGAAGTGGGTAATATTGGCAAAATTAGCAGTTAGTGAAGGAGAGATATCATGAAGGTCTTAATATTAAGTTTGTTCCGTAACCGAAATACAAACCACGCTATTTACATAGGGTTCACTTTCGGCGTAGCTGAAATTGACGAGCCATTAGATTTTAACGAGGGTTTACTACCCCCCCCCCTAGTTAGCAGGGGTAGGGGGAGGGGGAGCTTGCTACCCCTCCCCCCTCACACACCGGTGAAATGTCTCACTTCACTTTTGGCTCGGACGATATACCGACATGCCTGTCTTCGTCCTCGCTTGGCAGCCATTATTTGTTTTGTCTTTACTTAATCACTTACTTTTCTTATACTCAATATATATGTAAACATATTTTCGTGTTTATGTATATATTTGAGTATAGAAATCAGTAAGTTTCCTTTTCAGAATTCGTGCTTGTGTGTGTAGTGTACGATATCTCCGTGGAGCCCTCGGCAGTTAGGCCACCACGGTTTAATTTCATGGGTCGCGATCGAGTTTGACTACGGTCTGTCTCTCTCGTTCACTCTTTACTACGTTTTACCTTTACTATGTCTGGGTAGCTTCCTTCCCGTGTGGGTGGGGTTGCTACGCTGTACATTTTGTCTCAATTAGTTTATGAATCTAATTGTATTTGTTGACTTTTCAGCTTTTTGTAGAAAGATTCCTTTCGGGGTTTTCGTTCTTTATTTAGTGAACATTCATACTGTATTTTAATTACATAATTATAATTATTATAATTCTGTGGTTGTTACAGCTCTCCTTCCGTGAGTGTAAGTGGTTTTGAGGGCACGTGCCTGTTGTGTAATTCTAGTGTTCTTTTCCCTCGGGATTCCTCTTCGGAGTCTTCCCGGGGGAATGAATGTTAACTAATGACTTTTGTTTTTTATTTTTCACAGGTAATGATCTAGTTTCGTTTGTGTAATGTGACAACGAAGCGAGCTGTCTTGTTGGGGCCTGGGGAGTCTGCTGTTGCTGCCTCCCCTATGGATCTTCGTCAGGGGCGTGTCGCCTTCTCCTGGAAGTGCTCCCGTGACGACTGACAGCTCTCCAGTTCATTTTAGAACACTCAGGAGGCTCCCCTCCTTGGGTGGGTAACTTCCCTTCCGAGGGAAGTTTTCCCGTCCAGGCTTGAGTTTTTTCCCTTCAGGGGGAACTCCTCTTGCCTTTATTTTGTTCCTGGTCCTCCGGCGGTTATGCTCTTGGTGCTGAGCGACCGCTTTTGTAACCTTGCTCAAGGGGCTGAGCGGCTGCAAACTTGGACCATGGAATTCGTGAGACTATGCTCTTGGTGCTGAGCGGTCACACCTGCAGTTACGCTCAAGGGGCTGAGCAACTGCAGGAGCCCCTCTTCGAAGGATTGCTCCTTTTAGGTCACTGGCTGACCCATCTCTTCTACGAAGTGTTCCTCTTTCGTTCGCGAGGGAGGACACTCATAGGGGGGAGTTCACCACAGAGACTCCTCTTCGGAGGGCTTCGTCTGCTGTTGTTGCTGAAGGCTCAATCCCCTTCGGGGGGCAGCTGAGCCCTACGGCCTCTCCCGCGAGTGCTTCTCCCCCGAGGGGGAGTGCACCACAGAGACACCTCTTCGGAGGACTCCGTCAGCTGTTGTTGCTGAAGCCTCTGTCTCCTTCGGGGGGCAGTTGAGCCTACGTTCTCTCCTGCGAGTGCTTTTCCCCTGGGGGGGAGGGGGGAGTTCACCACAGAGACTCCTCTTCAGAGGACTCCTGCTGTTGTTGCTGAGGGCTCAGTTTCCCTTTGGGGACAGCTGATGCCTACGGTCTCTCCTGCAAGTGACTCTTCCCCTCAGGGAGGTCACGTTCAGAGACTCCTCTTCGGAGGTTGGAGGGTGTTGCACCTGTCCGAGGTCGTCTTCATCTTTGTTCGACGTTCTCCGCAGAGGACCCTCCTCGACGAGTACCGACCGTTGCAGCTGCTACTCCTGCCAGACTTACTAGTCTTCACCTCCGTTCCTTTCAAGAAGAACTACTCTGTGACGCAGGTGCTACAAGCTGGAGTCTGGGAGCGTCCAGTGACCTTTGCAGCCCACTTCCTGCAGGACGTGACCCACAGGGGTATCGATACGTTTCTATCGCTCTGTGGTGGCTACACAACAGCTGGTCTAACCTCAGGCTCCTTTTTGGACAGGTAGCAGAAGGTTGAGGGCATTGTTACCAGGTTTTAGACTGCATGAACGGAAGAAGTATGTCTGGCCCTTACTTCTTTCTTCATCCTCTTATCTACTGGGGAAGCAGCATCCTGGTCTCTGCATAGCTGACCTCAAACCTCTGCAGGTAAACCATGCTTCCTTGTGTTCCAAGTATTGAGACAATACTGTCACGTCCCCCATACCCTGACGAGGTGGTATTGGGAACGTCCTACCCCAGAGTTCCTTCTAGAACTCCAGGTCAACTGCCTAGGACAGGTCACACTTCTTCCTTCTCACACAAGCTTATGTAGGCCACACGTTTGCTCTGCCCTTTTCTCAAGTGCGACTCACTCGGATTCTGAGTCCCTGGGTAAGCCAAAGCCAGTATGGCTGGGGACTTTCCACCCTTCCTAAGGGGTAAGTCACCCTATGTAAATAGCGTGGTTTGTATTTCGGTTACGGAACAAATGACAAATTCGGAGATAATTTGTATTTTTCCTAACCATACAAACCTTAGCTATTTACACATATTTGGCTGCCAGCCCTGTCCCCCAAGGCAAGTCCTACCTCTAAGTGAAGTGAGACATTTCACCGGTGTGTGAGGGGGGTGGGGGTAGCAAGCTACCCCTCCCCCTACCCCTGCTAACTAGCGCGGGGGTAGTAAACCCTCGTTAAAATCTAATGGCTCGTCAATTTCAGCTACACCGAAAGTAAACCCTATGTAAATAGCTAAGGTTTGTATGGTTAGGAAAAATACAAATTATCTCCGAATTTGTCATATTGGGGGAGGAAATAGAATTTGAAAAACACTAACTTTCAAGACAAATTCCCCTGGTGTCGCAAAACCGAAGGTCAGAGACAAGAATCCTATGCAGTTTGGAGATGAACTAAGTCACTTTATTAAGTGGTATGAATGGTAAAGTCCTGTCCTTAAAAAAAGGCATTGGCCGGCCGGCCCCTTAGTTGACAATTAATACTTTCTTTAATAGATTTTACGATAAATTTTTCCTAAAGTGGGTTTTAAACCTATACAAATTCTATGTTACAAAATAGACCATTGCTTTATTAGAAGCTTCAAGTAAAGTTCGTTAAGCTGAATACAATGACGATAAAATCCTTGTCAATGTCACGAACATGACGATAAAATCCTCGCCAATGTCAGGAACATGACGATAAAATCCTCGTCAATGTCAGGAACATGACGATAAAATCCTCGTCGATGTCAGGAACATGAGGATAAAATCCTCGTCAATGTCAGGAACATGACGATAAAATCCTCGTCAATGTCAGGAACATGACGATAAAATCCTCGTCATTGACAGAAAAAAGCCTCGGAAAAAATTTAAGAGCTTCAAGATTATTGAAGCTAAAAAGTACCCACAGACATACATATCTTTTGTGTCCTCCATAATGAATTTTAACTTACTGTTCCACCACCAAACTGAGGAATGCCAATAATAACTGAAGCTGCATAGTTCATTGTTCAACCAATGAAATACCCATTGCCCGACTTTCAAACTTAGCAGCCTGAGAACACCTACTAGAACGTTCAGCAATAAAATAATTACAGGATCTACATTAGATTCTGCTAAAATTGTCAAACCCAATGAAAAATATGTACGTTAGGTACTGCTGCTGACCCCTCTTGGCAATATTGGCTTGTACTACGGGTCAGCAGTAAAATAGGGATCCATAATAAAATCACCCCACTCTCCCTGGCAATATAGAAAGGAAACTCAGAACTTTTGGAGGAAGAACAACCTTTCTTCTAGCAGGTACCTCCTCTCATAAGGCTTTTGCTCGACTTCCTTTTGTCTACACACACACACATCTTTGGAAATTTGACAAATATGAGAAAGATTATAAGTATCTGGGAGGAGTACAGTACACCATGGCACCGTGGACTTCGAGGAGAGGAGGAGACAAAATGAGGAGGCTAGGAGGAGAAGAAGGAGAGAGCGATTAGAACAGCCCCGCCCACCACCTACCCTCCCTTGTGAACACTGTCCGCGACTCTTCCACCACAGACTAGGACTTAACAGCCACATCAGACATAAGCACCCACCCTACAGATAGGAGACTGATGGCTAACGACAGAACCCAATACTCGGACACGAGTGGGCGCCGACGAAAAGGATAAGTATCTGGACTATATAATCAGCTGGGGACACACTTCTGTAAAACAGCCAAAAGCAGCCTGGAATTCCAGACGGTCAAGAAAAGCTTATTTCGCTAGAAGGGCAAAAAGACTACTATGAGAAGGAAAATGTGATGACCATGGACCTGATACTTCGGGATGAAGGAAAAATATATCTCCTTAAGAGAGAACTGCTTAGTTGTAAGTATGCAGGCCACCAATTATACACCTGATGCCTTAATATGTGACTTTACTTACTCTTCTCTATTCCCCGACTCCCATGTTTACGAAACGGTTTGTATGTAAAAACGTGAGATTTGGATAAATTTATCAAGTAAAGAGTCTGTAAATAAATAGAAAGTACTTACTTCTCTATGCGATGCAGGCGGAATGGCAGCCATCAACGCATCAACGGTAGCAAGTAGATCTCGCAGTTCTGACCCGACCTTTTTAACGTGTTCAAGGTAAGCCTGAGACTGGCCTTCTTTCACGTCGTGAGTAAGGGCCGTTATAGCTTTCACTACCTGTATTGTTGACGCATAAACCTTATCGTCAGTTCTGTCCAAGTCTGCCGTTGGCGTTGGTTCAACTTGCTGCAATTGACGATCATTATGAAAATATCAATTTCTATTATTGTCAGACCAGGGAATTAAAATTCTACACTAGGGATGGTCACGTAAATTGTTCATTATTATGTATAAAATTTAGAAGTATCTTATTTAAGAATCTCAAGTGTTACACGCCTTACAGGTAAAAATGCAAAATTTAAATGGATTTTTAAAGAAAACTTAAAAAAAAAAGTGGCAAGTCACTACTGTATCAAGAGGCTAAATGCTACTACAGAACTACTTCTTGCAAACCATCGAGCAATAAAGCTGGCAAACTCTGTCCTTATTGATGTAGTTTGCCTAAAACTAAATCTGGAAAACTAAATACTAGTTTTTTCTGTCCTCAAATGCATGCCTCAATATCACACTGCTGTCCTTCATGAAAAAAATAAATCACTATCTACTCAGTACAGCTCATCTATATCTTTCTATCCAACTCTTTGCAAGAAAATGTATGGGTAACAAACATTGGAAGCAAACTGTTATCAGTAAATATTTTCCTTCCAAATAACAGACTATGATGTACTCCTCTCTTGTGTCACTGCATACATTGGAAGCAAACTGTTATCAGTAAATATATTCCTTCCAAATAACAGACTAAAATGTACTACTCTCTTGTGTCACTGCATACATTGGAAGCAAACTGTTATCAGTAAATATATTCCTTCCAAATAACAGACTATAATGTACTCCTCTCTTGTGTCACTGCATACTTGGCTCAAACATCACTCTGCCTTGTATCAGGTAAAGCATTACAGACATCTAATACTATCAAACCTATTTTTAAAGACTGAAGGAAACTACATTTTCTCATCCTCAAACGATAACTACAGCAATTAATCATCTTTCATTCAGGGACATATAGTAGTTTAGTCCTAATGAAACTTTTCTATAAACAAACGTGTTCCTATACTGTACTTCTAATAAAATTAGGGGCATGAAATGCCTATCATTCCATTATAACTCCTTTTGTTGGATGCTTTATTGCATTTATAGTGCTAGGAGGTTTTAATTCAGGCAACTCTTTTCTCTATAAACATGAATCTCACGTCCCCCAAATCTGAAATTTGTTTATTCTCAAACAATCCATTGCAGTATCCTGTATTTGCCTTTCAGGTAGACAATTATAAAATGGAGTGACCTAAACATTATAGAATTTTTTTGTTGTTGTTGTTCCATCATCCCCAAACCCTAAATGGTTTACTCTTCCAAATTCCACCTCAAACTCCCCTGAGTGAAAATACTCACTTTCACTACAATCTTTGGTTCCTCTAGAACAGATCCCGACCCATTAGAAAGAGGGGTGGCGGATCGCTCTCTCAAGTCTTCAGAACGTGCGGGTGAGGGTGAGGAAGGAGGATGATGAGCTACAGGGGAATCGCTATCAGAGTCCGACTTATCTGATGCACTCATGGCAAAAGACATGCGTTTCCTCTGTAAATAAAATGGACATAAACTCAAATTATTTCTTTTTATTGTTGGTAGTAACTGTGTTAATGGAATGCATGGAATTTTAGGCCGGACAGCTCAGCCCCGTAGTAATTGTGTTAAGGTCTTAAAGGAAGAGGGGAAAAGATCATGTCTTTTTTTTTTATTTTAGGTTAAGGCAGGAAGAAATACAATAATAACAGGAGACTTTAGAAAAATGCTTATTTCTTATTTAATTTAAATTAGAATGTAATTTACACCAAATTTAATTGTGTGCCTATCATTAAACATTAAAGCAGTTATTTTTTTATTTCCTGGGCTATATATATTTATTATTTCAAAGGGATTTAGACATTAAAGCAAAGCATTTTTCTTAGAATTTTATTTCCAAATATCTTGTAAACTTTGTTGACAATAAGACTTCCAGTCTGTCATTTTGTTGGAAAATGCAAATGTGTTAATCAAGAAAGTCTATTTACTTTGTGTCCCAGAGACAGAAAATAATGATTGTGTTATGTTTAAGTTTTGAGTTAAAAAAAAAAATTGTAGCCTATGTACAATGCAAAGTTGTCTTTGAGATAGTGATAATAACAGCATCTTTTAACCGTTCCCAAAGTCAAATTCAACTGTGAAACTCTTTAAGAGGTATAAAGGTATAACATAAAAATGTATAATGGAAAGAAATTTTCACAACATCATGTTGAAACGATCTATAGTTCCATCCTATGGTTATCTACAAAATTTTCCTTGAGGTTTTCAAAAGCAGAGGATTTATTGATTATGGACCACAGGGCTTTGGTGCTATGGTCGGCGACGACATTTAGTAACAATTGCAACTTAGTGGAAGAGCAAGATGGAAGAAAGGAAGTAGCAACAAACAGATAAAGTAGACAGCTAAAATCCAAAAGAATGTTATAAGAGGGCTCTTTTAAAGATAACGAAAGTGGGTGTGACATTATGTACAATAACATTTATAAAATAGGAAAGGAGAGTTACTTAGCTATTTTCTTTCATTGTTTCTAAAAACTATAATAGCATATTAGCCACTTAGTCCTTTTGTTATTTATCATAGTAATGGTGAAGGCTAGCTACAAAAGGAAAGTCCATCAGAGCTGCTATATAGAAATAACCTAGTGTTAAATCTTGGGTAGTGCCATAGCCTCTGTGCCATGGTCTTCCACTGTCTTGGGTTAGAGTTCTCTCGCTAGAGGGTACACTTGAGCACACTTTTTTATCTCATTTCTCTTCCTCTTTTTTTGTTAAAGTATTTAGAGTTTATATTTATATCTTAATATTGTTACTGTTCTTGAAATATTTTATTTTTCCTAGTTTCCTTTCCTCATTGGGCTATTTCCCCTGTTGGAGCCCCTGGGCTTATAGCATCCGGCTTTTCCAACTAGTGTTGTAGTTTAGAAAGTAATAATGATAATAATAATGATGTATTGGCATTATAATAAGGTCTATACTCTATAGCGTCCCTTCAGCTTCTAGCAGCACCCACTTTTTAGACTTAAAGTATACTTTACCTCTGTTACTTCTTGTCTTCCATCTTGTCGTTAAAACTTAATTTTCTTAGTAGTCTGGGATTTTTCAATTCTAATGTTACTGATGACCATAGGAAAATCTTGCACAACTGTTTTATTGAATCTAACACGTGATGCTACAAGAGATAATCAGGATTGCAAAAAAACATTGAGTATGAGGTTTTCAATGCTTGCAATATTTATGTACAGCAAATGTGGGAAAGAGTGAGATGGAAGAGCAGGCCTTGAATGCTGTAAGAACATGTCGAGAACGTATCTGTTATCTTAAGAACTTCTTTTGAAAAAAAAAAGTTAACCCTTTTACCCCCAGGCTTTTTGGAAATTTCCAACCCTTAACCCCCAGGGGGGGATTTTTTTCCCAGCACATTTTGCAGTATATTTTTTTTAAATTGCTCTAACAGCCTTAGTTTTTGTCATAGAGAGGTCAGGTTGGTCTCATTCTCTTGGAAAATGCCTGAATTTTCTCAAAAAATTATCAAAAAATATGAAAAACTAATTTTTATAGCATTCTTTTGCAAGGACGTACCGGTACGTCCATGGGGGTAAAGGGATGGCTTTTGTGAAACGTACCAGTACGTCCTTTGGGGGTAAAAGGGTTAAGAACTTCTTTTGAAAAAAAAAGTTAAGAAATTAAAACAGCAGCCTAAGAGAAGGGGAAAGAGTTGGCTAAACTGATAAATTAAAGTACCACAATAGTAAACAAAGCAGAAACTTTGAAGCCGTGGGCATACAGCCTGTATTACTCTCGGAAGCATAGAATGGGAACTGATAAAGAAAATGGAGATTTTGAAAAGGAGATACTTTAGAATGTAAGATAGCTTGAGTGCAATGGGGATACAACATTGTAAATAAGTAGGACGGAGGTTTTTACAGCGACTGAAAACGGATTAAAAGATTCAAATGATTTGCATGTTATCAGGAAGGATTATGGAAATGTAAAATAGATGAAGAAAAAAACATAAATGAGAACATAGCCCAGACAAAAATTCAGGCAGAAAGTGCACAAGACGGAAACGAACTTGTTTGATGACAGACCCTAAAGGGGTAAAGGTAACGGATTAAAGATGTATATAATGTGCAAAAATGCCAAGTGATTCATATCTTTTGTGCCAACACTGTTGGAATATGCAGTTTATAATCCTTATTTTTGACTTCATGACTTTTGGTAATAAACCTCAAGAAAAAGTATAATGTACTGTATTTAGTGTAACTCGTGTATATACAATTAAAATGATGAGGAATAATACCTAACTCCTTGAATATACTGTACACTTGAAATCAGGCAACTGTCAAGGTATGCCATACAACACCAACCCAACAGGTGTTAATAAAATTGTTACAAAATGCACCTTTAAAAGGACAGACTATAAAGTCGGGAATAAGGCCGTCTGATGGAAAATTACCATCTATTATCCAAATCTAAGAAAATCTTTAAGAGGTGCCAAGGATAAACATCATCTAATAGTGCAGTGCAAAGATAAGTAATTGTGAGTAGCAGACTAAAAAAAAAGCAAGAAGAGAAAAAAAAAAAATCTGCAAACTACCGTGTACGGATATGACCTCGACGAAGTACGTACCATGTTGTTCTCTTCGTGAGCCAGCCATCTGTTATCTTCCTCCGTTTGTTTCTGCTGCTGCCGTAATCTCTGCTCCAAGAGTTTACTCTGAAGCTCGGCAGCATCAGCACTAAGGCCTGCGCTGCCCGCGCCGCTCAGCCACTCTCCCGAGTCGCTCTGATGGCTTCCCTGTCGCTGTTAGGGAGGAAAACGTTAGTCAAATTTGCCGGGAAAATTGTAAACATACATTTTAATAAATCTCTTTTAATAATTAATTTACTTTGGAGTAGGAAAACGAGGGTCTACAATTTATCATGTTAGTGAGAACTGCTGTTTTAAGACATTAATTAGAACTTGTGAGGGAATCCATAAAACACTGGATGGCAAGCTTGGTACAGTTATCAAAAGAACTAACATTTGGTCTCATGCTATAATTTTAGTATTTTGTTAATGAATTAAATTTAACCAAGTATTTAATGATAGACATTTTAAGTTACTTTACTAACGAATAATAATTTCTCCCCTAATATATCTAAAATATGAGAAACAACATCAACTAAACTGAACCATATGACATCTGTCTTACTCAAAATCATTTCTACCTTAAACAAAACAAGAATTAATAATACTCTTAGTATTAATAAATCAGTATCACATCTATAACCAAATGCTGATTCAGCATTTAACATTACACTCAAGGTCCGTAATAGAACGTCTAAATGATCTACCAACGGCCTAAAAGCAGGTGCGATATGTAAAAATGTGCAAATGAAAAAAAAAAATTTAAGCTTCTACAAAATAAAATTGAGGTAATTTACTAACTATTTACACAGTAATTTATATTTTAAAGGGATATTAAATTTCTTTTTAATAAAGCACACCCTGGAAAGGAAAGTTAGGAAAAAGAAATAAAAAATAAAGATAATGTCAGAAGGAATCAAACAAAAATTAAAAAAAAAACATTCTAGAAACAAAATCAAAATACAAATTAAAATCTGCTGCAATAAAATAAGCACATTAAAAGGAATCTTAATGAAACATACATTTCTATATGTGGTAAGAATTGCGCTAATTTCTATTTGCCAAAGGACCGTTATTACTGTACGTATACTGAAGAAAAATGACAGAAATTGATAACAGAAAAAATGAAATTTGTTTAATAATAATCAAGAAATTAAAGTGAAAATTATCTGATCTTTATTAATCAAGAAATTAAAGTGAAAAATATCTTATCTTGCAATCAATACAAGTATTGTAGTTAAATTTGTTTTAATAAATAATTTCCATCATTATAGTAGCCAAAAATATGACTAAATTACCAACTAGCTGTGTCCGTATCTGTAGAAAGATTGGTTAATACAAAGATGAAAAATTTTTTTGCTATTTAAAAAATACACAATTTATCTAAAAAAAATTGGGTCCTTCGGAAATGCAAAAGCTGAAAAATATTAAACCGCAACAAAAAATTCAATACGTTACTAAAAACTTTTTTTCACTAAAAAAAAATAAAAAACATCAACACAAATTTAATTACTTACGACAGGGTGATCATGCCAAACTGTTGCCTACCTCGAGTGGATGAGTGGGGTATATAAAACTGTATTGCTTTTGATTTTTGGGGGTAGAGAAGAGGGCCCATTACTTTGTTTCTTTATATTACAGGCATATATGCCTTTCAATACAAATATTGAGAATTTTATTATATATGCACCCACAAGTAAACCCTGTTCGTGTCTTTTAACTCTCCTATTTGCAATTATAAACTATTCCTATTGATAAAAGCTAATCTGTTGCCTAGTTTTAAGTTTCCCTGACATCTATATCAACCAAAATGACCCACCCAACCAAAGAAAATTTAGACAATCTTTTCTAAGAACTGTGGCTGAATAGAAAAATATTTTTTACTAAATATACATATGACCTTGTCTAAAAATTCAACAGCAATTTCTTCAATATTATTGTTAAATTTAATACTGTATATAAAAATATCTGTATAGTTTGTTATATCCTGAGTTGCAGCTAAGCTAATTTTAAATCAGGATTTTCTAACCATACAGTACCGAGGTGAAAAAAAAATTCATTACTAATCCTTCAGTTGTCAGATAATAGTGGAAATGCTGAACTGTACTGCGTGAACTTTTCTAGAACAATAATCCATCTCCTTACTTTCAGTAGATTGTGCAATTATATAATTTGAATGCATTATCAATCTCTATACTTTACGTCTGACAAAAAAAATGTCCTTAACATTTATTCTTAGGAAAAGTTTATTTTACTGCATTTCTAGAATGATAAGAGTAAAGGATGTTGGTTTGTTTTATAAAAAGCATACAATTTAAGTCTTGGAATATACATAAAGAGAAGAATATCCGAACTGTCAATTTTTTTTTCAGAAGGGAAGAGTAGGGTGCTTCAAACTGTTAGAAATATGGATTCTAGAAATCAACCACATGAAACACAGCCATAAAAAAGGACAGGTTTTTAAACAGGGAATGAAGAATTATCAAAAAGGATCATGACTGAATGTATAAGGGTGTGTGGTTAATTTCAGTGAGTTGTTTCATATAGTTACAACATGAAGACTGCACTGTACATTGTTTAACAAGTTAAAATATGATACATTAGAGTTTAAAACACACTAAAACTTCAAAATGTTCTACCTTATTCAAACCAGGAGAGCTGTAATATACCAAAAGCTTTCAAAGGTCCTAATTTAAATTTTAGTCCTAAATAAACATACCCAACGTAAGCATACAAGTTACACGGATCTCGCAAAATTAAAATGCTATCTCAACTTGCGCCCCAGGTGTACAATAACTCTATTTTTGATTACCAAAGACAAAAATTATTTCATCACCTAATAATGAATATATATAAATGTATCTTGGATGTACATAAATGACCTCAAATAATTATGTACTATTCTGCTTCCCTAAACACAAATTACATGAGCAGAACTCTGTAATTTTAAGCAGAAGATGTGGGTTATGCGTATTGCTATTTTCACTCTAATCTTACATCCAATGCAGCTTTTGTTTCAAAATATACGAGATTTACTGGTAAAAATACGATAACTTTTCTCACACTCACTATAGCTATATGAAAACTATTGAAAAGTTCAGCCATATAAAAGCAAACACTACTCAAATGATGACCAATTATGAACTAAAATCCAACATCTTGGTAATTTGCAATATACAAGCTTTGTACAGTCACTATCCGGTAGACTATACTAGGTGTGTGCGTGTGTGTGTCTATCTGCAGAGAAGTTGTGGGTGCATAGTGACTTTTCTGCTGCTCTCTTGCCTACCCTACCCCCATGCTGTCACACCAAACATGCTGGTGTTCTGGCAGTTCTAGGGTCGTGCATCATCATCAGCTTCATCGTGCTGATATCATTATTGCAACCCAACCTTTACTAATGTAGATGGTGGCGAAAATGGTACTGGTGATGGAGAACCTGAGCCTCCTGAACTAGCACCTCCCCAGCCTCCGGCTGTGGCGGACGCTCCTCGCTCTAACGTACCGCCCCTGCCGCCTCGTCGTCTGGCGGAAGCACCGACCGGAGAACCCAAGGGCGAGTGAGGAGCGGAAAGAGTGGAATGAGGAGAATAGTGACCGCTGCCGCTTTGATAAGAGGGCATAGAGTGAGAAGAGTGAGGATGGGATAGTGTGGAAAAGGGGGAGTGAGGATTCGACTGGGAGGTGGCGGCTGGGGGCGAACGGGGCGAGGACATAAAATCTACGGGAAGTGTGTTGATGGCAGAGGCTGGGGAAATATAGGACCCGGGGGCGTTGGCTGCACGGTTGTGGTTGTCTCGCATCAACTGACTTAGCACCTCAGGGTTCTGGGCGACGATGTACGTGGTAGGGCCACTACTACTGACCTGCGAGGGGGCGTAGAGAGGTGGCGACACTAAACCAGATGGAGGAGGAGTGGAAGCCAGCCCACGCCCGCCGGACATAATTGGAACTCTAGACGGCTTTGGTGGGGGCTCGTCAGCTGGACCTGTGGACAATAATCATGATGATGCTCTTTACATTCTTCACGGCGTATTCATTGTCTAACCACTGGCAGAATCCAATAACAAGAAAATAGTAATGTTTGTATAAATTAAAATACCTAACCAACTGTAATCATGATGCAATAAAATTTCAATGGTTGGTCAAAATAATTTATTCCTTTTAAAAATATTTAAATTCTTTGATATACCTTTTCAGCATTTAAATAATTTAAACTAAGTCTCTTGACCTACAAGAACTTTATAAGCTTAAAATTGTACATAAAAATGGGTTGTCCTGTTATCTTTTTAACCCTTTTACCCCCAGGCTCTTTGGAAATTTCCAACCCTTAATCCCCAAGGGGTTATTTTTTTCCCAGCACATTTTGCTGTATATTTTTTTTTAAATTGCTCTAACAGGCTTAATTTTTGTCATAGATAGGTCAGGTTGGTCTCATTCTCTTGGAAAATGCCTGAATTTTTTTCAAAAAATTATCAAAAATATGAAAAAAAAAAATTTTATAGCATTTTTTTGCAAGGACGTACCGGTACGTCCATGGGGGTAAAGGGATGGGTTTTGTGAAACGTACCAGTACGTCCTTTGGGGGTAAAAGGGTTAACACACTATGCATTACTTTTATGTTATCTGTGCAATGCATTTTATATGTTTTACAAAAGTAAGCCATGAAAATGGCTGTATAATAAGAAACCACAGTTATTCATCTTTGAAAAATTCCAATTCCCTTAGAGAAAAAAAGGTGACCTTATAGCTTGCAAGGGTATAACATCTGAAATCATATGATTGCTAAAGCACCATCAGTTCCTGTATTTCAAAATCATACAGAAGATGATTTTTAGAATACTTGGAGCTAACTGTATTTCTAACAGTTCTGACTTTCTTTAGTCAATATAATGTAGTTATTGTTAACCCTTTTACCCCCAAAGGACGTACTGGTACGTTTCACAAAAGCCATCCCTTTACCCCCATGGACGTACCGGTACGTCCTTGCAAAAAAATGCTATAAAAATTAGTTTTTCATATTTTTTGATAATTTTTTGAGAAAATTCAGGCATTTTCCAAGAGAATGAGACCAACCTGACCTCTCTATGACAAAAATTAAGGCTGTTAGAGCAATTTAAAGAAAATAAACTGCAAAATGTGCTGGGAAAAAATAACCCCTTGGGGGTTAGGGGTCTGAAATTTCCAAATACCCCAGGGGTAAAAGGGTTAAGGTTTACTATGTCAGTACTGTACATGAAACGTAAGAAGCTACTACATATGTGTTGCATTTTTTCTCTCTATGTGTTATAAGTCTCATTCTACAAGTGAAAATCTAGAGATTCCTAGTCACTGGTACATACATACATATACCAAAGGCACTTCCCCCAATTTTGGGGGGTAGCCGACATCAACAAATGAAACAAAAACAAAAAGGAGACCTCTACTCTCTACGTTCCTCCAGCCTAACAAGGGACTCAACCGAGTTCAGCTGGTACTGCTAGGGTTCCACAGCCCAACCTCCCACATTTCCACCACAGATGAAGCTTCATACTGCTGAGTCCCCTACTGCTGCTACCTCCGCGGTCATCTAAGGCACCGGAGGAAGCAGCAGGGCCTACCGGAACTGCGTACTTATTCAATAAAATTTGCTGTAAGTAAACAATAACCGTGCGAAGGCACCGTGCGAAGGCACCGTGCGACTTACCCCAGGACATTCCTTGTATTCTGCGGTTCTCCCTTCGCATTGTTTCATGCTGCTGCATTCGCTCTTCGCGAAGAATCTCGCTGAAAAACAAATGGAAACTTAAGTCTTTAAAACTAAAAAAAAGAAAGGGAGACACCACAATGTCTTATCGTCTGAAACATCATTATTGTTATAGTTTACTGAAAACAACAGTTAAATTTTTTTTTTTTTACTATTGGTCATAAACTGTAACCATGAACAGCTAAGATATTTTAGACTTTACATCTAGTTTGAAGGATTTTCTATTGAAATTTGTACAATGTTTACAAAGCTTCCAGAAGGCTTAAATCCCTGACAATTCATTCCTCAGAGAACCTCTGCAAATGTTTATTGGTTGAAAGAAACTACTGGGAATCATGAAATCATGATAGTTGAAAAATGCAACTGGGGACTTCATAATGTAGTTATAAATCACTATAATTCTGTGTATGTCTATATAACAACAAAAAGGAATATGTGTGCTAAGGATACACTAATTGAAAAGAATATATACTTTTCTGTTTTATTAAAGAATATTAATTTTCTGTTTGATTTGATAAATTCATTACTTTGTTTCTGTTTAATATTTCAAGTCATCTCAAATGAGTAAGTTTATACCTATCAAGTACAGTAGTTCAGAATAAAATAGTACCAATAAAAGAAATTCACCTCAGGGCTTCCTTGATATCTTTGAATGAAGGACGTTTGGAAGGTTCATAAGTCCAACACATAGACATCAGGGAGTACAGCCGTGGAGGGCAATTAGGAGGAAGGGCCAAGCGCTCCCCATTGTCAATGCGCTTGATGACGTCGTTATTCTTAATCCCTTGGAAAGGTTTTACTCCCAGCATAAGAATTTCCCACATGCAAACGCCTGAAATTGTTGGGAGACTTCATTCACCTATTTCAAGAATTGGGTATAATCTCGTACATATCAAAAGCAGAATATGACACAGGAGAAGAAATGAACAAATAAAAATGTACTTTTACCCACAACATTGAAAATTGAGAGTAAATCAATTGTAATTAGTTGCACATTAATGATTACATCAACTTAATCCATGTTCAATGTCAATATATAAGGGTGTTTTCACAATTCATTGCCACGAGAATATTCAGAAATGGATCAACAATTTCATAAAAGCAAAAAGTAACTAACTCACCAAACATCCACACATCACTGGCACTTGTAAATCTTCTAAAATTAATGGATTCCGGAGCCATCCATTTGATGGGCAGCTTCCCTTTACTTGCTTTGTAATAACTTTGCTCCTCTACCCATCGAGAAAGACCAAAATCTGCCAACTTGACGCAGTCGTGAGAATACACAAGAACATTTCTGGCAGCAATATCCCTGAAAAAAGGAAAAAGAGAAAACTTACACTAACTATACAAAAGTCTATCAAAGGAAATACTGTACTGTACATCATTGTAGTGCAACTTTTATAGCCATCTCATATGTAGTAGGCTGGAGGAACGTAGAGAGTAGAGGTCCCCTTTTTTGTTTCTTGTTGATGTCGGCTACCCCCCAAAATTGGGGGAAGTGCCTTTGGTATATGTATGTATGTATGTATGTATATGTAGTAGTGTATTATATCTCTATTAAATTTACATTTCCTAACATGTCAGAAGTCTTACCATATCAAATTTACTAGCCGATATGAATTTTTAAAACTTACTGTATTTATAAAGATTAAAGAGTACAGGGTACTGTATTAATTGTTACTATCAAGGTATTGATTTTGTACTAAGTTTTAACCATAGCACTAAAAAAGGCAGATACAGTACAAACTAGAGCTCTAAAATTAGCATTTCATACTTTGTTTTAGGCCTTTAACAAATCCTTCATTTTGCAGAACTACAATGTATTTACATTTTCTCTCAACAAGATAGTTATCTTACACAAAAGGGGACTTCAGTAATAACAAAATGTTAACAATACCTGTATCAACGTATCATACCTGTGAACAAACTTTTTACTCTCTAGGTACGAAAGCGCCGTGGAAAGCTGGAAAGCGTATAGGACTAGTGTGGATAGATTCAGTTTGTCTTTATTGTTTTGTAGATAGGCTCTCATCTCGCCATACCGAGCTAACTCCATCACGATCCAGATAGGGGACTCGGAGCAGATTCCTATCAACTTGATGATGTGTGGATGATCGAACTGTTGCATAATATCTGAATGAAAGAAAACAATTAAAATTACTTGCCATTATAATTTATTATTGATTTCTTTATCAACAATTGACATTATTAGTAAAAATTCCATTTAGTACTGAAGTACAGTAAATTATATGCTTTAGCGTTAATATTAAAATACACTTGACTTTTTTAAAAATATCATGGAACACCAACATATAAATATAGTACTGTACTATATTTCATCACATTACAGCTTCAGACCACAAGCAAAAACATTACACCAACAGCAACTGTAATTTTATAAGTTCAGCATGAGAATTTATTCAAAACTTACATGCTTCTTCTAAAAATTTCTCCGCCATTGCCAATTCCGATTCAACTTTACAAGTTTTAATGGCAACAGGGACATTGGACCCATCTCTGGCACAGAACGTTCCAGTGTGGACATCGCCAAACTGGCCTTCTCCTATTATATCTCCTACGGTTATATTACATCTCTCTAATTCATAATCTTTGGCTGCAAGAAAAATAAGGTCAAAATTAGTATGAATGAATAGATTAGTTGGTACATGTCAAAATTTGGGATGGAACAATATGAACATAGATTAGTTGGTACATGTCAAAATTTGGGATGAACATAGATTAGTTTGTACACGTCAAAATTTAGGATACCTGTAGAACATTATGAACATAAAATAGTTGGGACATTTAGTTGGTATGTGTTTCAACTTGGGATAGAGGTGAGGTACATTACTCAAATCATAGGTTTAACCTTATTTCTGAAAGCTCTGTTTAGTAATAATAAACACAACACTAATTTTACAAATGTTTTTATTTGAAAAACGTGAAACTTCAAAAAAAAATTTCAAGAATATTAAATAATGGCGTAAAGAAAATATCTTTTTAACATTCATGTAAGTTGATAACATAATTAAATTCCATCATAAAACATTTTTAAAGAAAACATGATTCCAATATAATGAAAAATAGTTTTACCAAGTTGATGTAAAAGATTACAAGAGAATAAAACAGCTTGCAATATAATTAGTTAATAGACTACTGTATTTTCACGTTAAGGGAAAGAGACTCGACTTCTAACAACGAGAGACGACGTACTTGCTGGTGTTGAATAATCCCCTTCGTCATCCACGATCTCCGCGTAGTCCTCGGAGCCTCCGCCAGCTTTCCGCGACTCGCCCCCAGTTTCCGAGCTCTGTCTCGAACTGCTACTACCAGACCCACTCACTTCTAAAGCACAAATAATTTAAATTTAAGAAAATGCGTACAAGAATATCCTACATGCAAATATTTGAATATCTGTGTTGAATATTTAAAGCTATATAATTCAAGATATGTAATCTCACATGACAAACGTACTAATGGCCGATCTAACAATGTTGGACAATCAGGATAAAATGATATGGAATCTTCTGCTAAATGAACCTTAAGGTTTAATGAACAAGAAATAAAAGTTAACAATGCTAATATTAGTTATACAGTAATAATGGATTTTATAAAAACTTACAATAAGTTTACACTATAATGCAGGAAGTCATTAAGCAAGTTAAAAATTTTGCTTTAATAAAAAAATTAAACAAAGGGGATATAAAACATTGTTTCATAAAAAAAAAAAACTTTAAAGGGGGAAAAATAATGGATAAAACTATGGTTTTGGCTCTGATCGTTTTAGCATTTATGAAAATAAATTTTGCTCTGGTCAAATTACTTCTGAATTACTTACTTTCATACTTAAAATGCTAACTTGAATTTTTTTTTTTTATAAGAACCATGCATTAAACACAGAGCATATGTTTTTTTTCAACTTTATCAATTTTTATATTATACCTTTTTAATCTTAAAAATAAGCATAATTCAGTTTAGAAAGGCAGTATAAAAATATGCAAACATTATTCAAAACTATTATCTCTAATGAAACAAAAATAAAACTTAAATTGGTATAAAACCTATCTAGGGTTTAACAATAATTTCTAAAAGTATAATTTCTCCTCAGCTACAATATTATCATACCTCTAAAGAAGTCTTGAGTAAAATTTAAAATGCTTTTGATTAAAGTATTATGCAGTACACCCCAAAACAAAAAACATATATGATACACTCCCAAACACAACTGTTAGAAAAACTTCTGGTTATGCCAAAACCCACGTCAAGAACATGGAAATTCTATTATTCACTTAAGCAACTATGTCAACATTGGTGTCGAGAAATGCTGATCCTATACCAATATACTGTAATGCAATATAGGAAACTGGAAAAAAATATACTTACTTACCTTAACCCCAGAAATTTAAAATCTATCATAAAAATAATGTAAGATATACATACTAATAAAACTAGCATACTTTATGATCAGATCATAACATACTATGCAAAATTTTGGAAATAATTATACGATAGAAGGCAATCCCAACAAATTATTTTAATTAATGGAAATATAATTATTTTTCACCAAACATATTGAATATCCTATACTTTCTCTTTAAAAAAAAGCAAGAAAAAAAAAACAACTATGGGGCATATATAGGTACTGTACTTAATGCTACCAGCGATTTTACCTGCTACAGTAAAATACTATAATATACAGTAGTCCTATTCTACGGAAGAAAACACTGCGCAGTGTTTAATGTACTTCAGTAAACAAAATCACAATTCACTGCTTACCATAATAAGCTAATGGAATCTAATAAGAGGTTTCTATTCAAACCTTTCTGGAAATCGGATGCTCTACAAAGCACGTGCGGAGGACAAAAATCAAGATACAGTGCAATGCATGCAATTTAACCCTTTTACCCCCAAAGGACGTACTGGTACGTTTCACAAAAGCCATCCCTTTACCCCCATGGACGTACCGGTACGTCCTTGCAAATAAATGCTATAAAAATTTTTTTTTCATATTTGATATTTTTTTTTTTTAAATTCAGGCATTTTCCAAGAGAATGAGACCAACCTGACCTCTCTATGACAAAAATTAAGGGTGTTAGAGCAATTTAAAAAAAATATACTGCAAAATGTGCTGGGAAAAAAATAACCCCTTGGGGGTTAAGGGTTGGAAATTTCCAAAGAGCCTGGGGGTAAAAGGGTTAATAAACCAAATTAAGAATTCCAGAAAGTTTAGTCCAGTACGATAAAAATTTCTGACCAGAATCGTCATCAAGATCTAACGTGGACACAATGTTTATAAATTATAGTCCATTTCTTTTAGCGATGCATATTTGCACCGAATCGTGGCGGTACCCTTTTAGCTCGGAAAATTTTCCGGATCGCTGATTGGTTAGAATTATCTTGTCCAACCAATAAGCGATCAGGAAACTTTTCCGAGCTAAAAGGGCACCGCCACGAGTCGGTGCAAATATGCATCGCTAAAAGAAATGGACTATAGTTTCCTTTAGTTAAGACTTCAGGGTGATTACCAGTCTTCCATTCGGCAATATTTGTCAATCCGATGCATATTCAATCCTTTCATCCAGATAAAGCTAAGGCTTGTATTTTCTTTTAGTTTAAGGTAATACACTTTTTAGACTCCTAAAAGTATTGAATTCTATTGTTCTACCACCATATCATCGCTTAAAGCAATTGAGTGTTGAATTCGTTCCCTTATCCGAGAGATGGCTGATGATTTAGGAGGGGGCCGCATGGGTCTTGCGAGAGGCACGTGTCGTGTCTACGAGAACGAGAGGTGGTTCAGGTTTAGCTTGGCTTAGACAACTTAAAACCATGGTTTAGCATTTGGTGTCAGGTATGGAAAACTTGGTGCGTGTGTGTGTGTGTGTGTGTGTGTGTGTGTGTGTGTGTGTGTATATATATATATATATATATATATATATATATATATATATATATATATATATATATATATATATATATATATATATATATATATATATATATATATATATATATATATATAAACAACAACAATTTGATGGCTCCACCAGATCTTAGGAACGCAAGGAGTCTTCATCCAGAGATCTGCCAACTGACGCCCAACATGAAACAGCTTAGGTTTCGTTCAAGATTGGAAGGGTGTCTGTGATCAAAATCTTGAAACCAATTTAGCTGTACTGTTGATCATTTGATTTCCCTCCATTCAAACCTCTCCTTAAATGATTTCTCTTAGCAAGGTGTTTACTAAGACATTTTCAGTTCATCAACTGAGCCTTCTAAGATTAGGATTCCATAATGTTTTTTTTTTTTATGTTTTAGACTTCCTCCTCAGCTCTAAAAAACGTATACAACTTTTTTTTCCAAAGTTTTAATACAATTCTTTCCACGTCAGGAATTTATTCTGCATAGGAAAGAGGGGGGGGGGGGGGTAACTAACCATTACTCTAGAAGGCATTGCCTATATATACTAAGGAGAATTTTATAACTCTCTACTCAAATATTCGATACGTTTTCTCTCGGCCCTGTGGTGGATACACAACAGCTGGTCTAACCTCAGGCTCCTTAATGGACAGGTAGCAGAAGGTTGAGGGCATTGTTACCCGGTTTTAGACTGCATGAATGGAAGAAGTATGTCTGGCCCTTACTTCTTTCTTCATCCTCCCCTCTCTTGGGGAAAGCAGCATCTCCCTTTAACTAGTGTAGCATAACTGAGACAAAATTCACAAACTTCCCATTCAAATCATTATCCTTTTGAAGAACATACTGTATTCATAACAGAATCAAAATCCCACTATCAGATAATTCACGAGTCCTTGACCCGATAAACATGCTTGGAAGTCTAAAAACTACAGATCCCACATAGTAAGGAAAATATAAAAATTGACCTTGCCTTTTCTACACTAGTCCATTCTTTTCTAATGTTTCTTTAGCCTCAAGGAAAAAGATACGAATTCTATCCCGATAACGTCAAGAGTTCATACAACAATTATTTTTCAATGTTTATAGGCAATTCCTATACCCATATACAGTACAGTATTCTAGTACCAATAGCCTGCTAAATGCTAATCTTTCAAAACTAGTTTCCTACGTTAAATACAGCGCACATCTAAGCATTCATCCCGTACGTCTTACCGACTTGAAAAAAATACTTGCCTTATTTAATATTTGACTACCTGGTCAGCAGTTTACTGGTCTAAAGGTTTAGTTAGTAAATGCATGCACAATTCAAGGCACAAAAACCAAGCTAGAACAACCAACCTTGTGGTGTCTGGCACGGGCATGGCAAAGACTTCCAAACATGAACTATTGTTGGTGATGTAATGAACAATGAGCGAGCCAACGAGCCGAGGGAGCAAGTCGGTCGGTCATTGGACAAGCGACGCCAGGGAGAAGAGTGAAAGACGAGTCAAGTTAGTAAACCTCATGGCAGTCTCACAGTTCTTGCTATACTTTGCTCACGTTTCATTTTCTTAAGTACAATGTTAATAGGGAAACCAAAGTGATATTTACAATGCAGTACTTCTATCAACATATAAGCAATGATAAATGACTGCATATTCAATTAACTTAAAATATACAAGTAAAACAATTTTGCTATTCCCTGCTAACATAGTTATCATGAGTACCATGTGGTTTGGACTGGAACTGTCAATAAGGTTGAAAGATGTGATCCATTTGAGATATACCACCAGCCAAAGGCCCATAGAAAGAGAGAGACTATAAGATGCATATGAAGTTTGGAAAAGAGAACCATTTTGATAAAAGTTAGATGTTAATCATAACTGCCAGAGATATGTATATGAATAACTTTGCCCTTTTAAAAAAATCTGGGTAATTTAACATTTCAAAAGGGTTCTCAATCCAGTTAAAATACAAAAAGATATCTAAATAAAAGTCAGGTACAACTGTTAACTAAAACAGTCTCCTTAGACATTGTTAGGTCATGATTGTGGACATACATATAAACATTGTTGTGTTACTTCAGTAACACAATACATCACTGATTGTTGAGCAAAGATCAAGAATCAATAATATATCCAATAAATCTAACAGCTCAATACATGAGCTCAAAAATATCATACGAGCTACTGTCGTATGATACACGTTACCAATAACAATTTTATTATTAGACAAAAACGCATTCACAAAGCTGTTAGGAAACATTAAATGCACATGAATAAACCCGGTTACCAATCTTACATGGAAGAATTATACCGTTTAATTACCTAATTTGCAAATCAATATAAAATATAATAGGTTTCTGATTCTTGAATATTCAAAAGGGTCCACTAAATTTAATGAAATATTTTATTTCTTACTTTTCAAAACAATAATAGCATTTGACAGTTTATATAAAAACTAGCATATTTTTTCTTACTTTTCAAAACAATAGCAGTATTTAATGGTTTATATAAAATACTAGATTTTCAAATATGTTTTTCAGTATAATAGCCTGATTCTTAAAAGATGACGAACTGGCTTGATACAAGATACATTTGTTGCGAAGTGATAATAGTTTATGATTTTATATTCGATTAGGTGATTTTAGTAATTTTTTCATATGCTTACAAGCCCTTCAATAATTCTTTATGCAATAACAAGGGAAAGCAAAATCCATTTAATAATTCTTTATGCAATAACAAGGGAAAGCAAAATCCAAAGTATTTTCTGTATATCATTTAAGAAATTCGTATGGGATCTTTGCTGTATTGAAATTTGTGTTCCCAATAGAAAATATATTTAACTTTAAGCTATATGATAGCCATGATAAATTAATTCAATTAATGCTATATCAATCTTTTAAAAGAACAGACATCATGAAGAAACAAAATCCTAACTTTTAATTATTCTTCTAATTGGGAAAATATTGGCATCAGTAATATGTTCATAATCCTCTCACGACAGCTATAAAGGCTAACGCTCAATGCGATTTTGTAAGTAGACAAACAAATAATGTAAGTAAGCATAGGCATCAGACTCTCCACAGTGAATTAGCAATGTTAGACCAATAAAATTGGCAAAGCACAAGGCCAGAAAAAAAAAATGTTAATATTTCAAAATAATAGTTGTAACCGTTTCACCACACAAGGCCTAATGTTAGTCTATATACTGTAAGCACAAGCAGTAATTGTACATGAAATCTTGAACAAAAAAAACACACACACAAAAAAACACACTTTTGCCAACACCATCACTTGACAGAATATATTTTTAGTTTATATCCTAAATTATTACCAATCTCCCAGTTAACTCTAACCTTCGTTATCTTCTTGCACGTAGTCTTAAAACTATATCAGTCTTTTATCTACAGCCTATTTCAAAATGTCATTCACAATAAAGTCTGTGTGGTCTAATAGTCAAACAGAACTCAAACCCTTGCCATCCTAAGTAACCTGTTAATTCTAAAATAACTAGAAAAGCTAGATTTTACAGTACTGTATCCATTTAAAGACTAAGTATGACTCGTTCCATAGATATTAACATCTTAAAACATCTGTCAATGCAAGGATTCCTATATATTTGATATGCAAATTCAGAAGTGCATAATCCCCAAATGTATATTTCCAATTTCATAAAAAAAACTACCTACTGTATTTGGTATATAATTTTCCAAGTTTCAGTGCCTGATTTACGTTAACAATTCTGTACCGATAGACTGAGACAAGTAAAAAACTCTCTCTTGAAACTAAACCTTCATATCCTATTATCTTATCCAACCAAGGCAACACTATGATAAAGAGAAGCCCTAATGCAATTTAGGAATTACACAATTAACAGCAAGTATCGAAGGAACATCCACAGATCAGAAATGCTTCTGAATTTATTGGAAAATATTTTCTAAATTCAATTTAAAGTTTCAAAACCATGGCTACTAAAGGTCTTAAAGCAAAAGGATGTTCTCTAACAGCACTATTGAGTCCTACTAATACGATCATGGATACTTCAGAACATTTCTGTTAACTAGAAAAAGCCTTTTTTTCTTAAGTGCAGTATAGAACAAACAAAACTGAAATAAATCCCTGAGTTTTCCCCCAACAAAAGAACCAAGCAGCTACAATAACAAGTCCCTCTTACCTTTAGTATTCCAGAGGGATGTCCTAGTATTATTCACAAGGCGGCAGTAGCCGTCAATCAGGTCGGCAAGACTTTCTGCCGCGGCTATGCTGGGGCACGTAACTGTAAGTGCTTCTGCTGTTCCAGCCACCTGGTTTGGAGTGTACGATAATAGATATGAGAGACTTCCCTGTACAGTATAGTAATAAAAAAGAAAAGATGATAATGAAGATGGCTATCTTCAATATACTGTGCCCATCTTTTGTACAATCAATATAAATCTAGAATTTGTTTTCTGAGGTTACATACAGTCCAGTAATTATAGTTGTGAATGAACTAGAGGAAATTGTTAAGGAAAAATCAATTTCAGCTTATGTCAATTAAACTTGTTTTCATTCATTCATATCATCATCATACCAAAGGCACTTCCCCCAATTTTGGGGGGTAGCCGACAGCAACAAGAAACAAAACAAAAAAGGGGACCTCTACTCTCTACGTTCCTCCAGCCTAACCAGGGACTCAGCCGAGTTCAGCTGGTACTGCTAGGGTGCCACAGCCCAACCTCCCACATTTCCACCACAGATGAAGCTTCATACTGCAGAGTCCCCTACTGCTACTACCTCCGCGGTCATCTAAGGCACCGGAGGAAGCAGCAGGGCCTACCGGAACTGCGTCACAATCGCTCGCCATTCATTCCTATTTCTATACTGTACATAAACTCAAACTTTCAAGTTACGTAAACCAGTTCAAAGAATGATTTCCAATAGTCTTTAAACACTTTACAGCAAGATGTACCGCCAACCTAGTAACCTTGAATCTAAAGAATCCAATTTAGTTTAAGCGTCAAAAGTCTCTTAACTTATTCTACCACCTGATTTGGGTTTCAGTAAGCTTGGAAAAGGGATTTTGACAAAGGAAAAATCTATTTCTGGGCGAGGAACCTGTGTCGCCCAGTGAAATTCTCCTTAAAGCACCATTTCCAAGGTATAAGTACTGCTAAACATACCAGAGAAAAAAGTTGCATGGAATGCCAGGAATATACCCAGCTCGCTCACCCCTAAAGGGTGTTGGTATTAAAACTGGGGCGAGTGAAACCCCTACCAGAGGTCCCTTTCCAATTAGACTTCTCCTAACTCAAAATCCCGCGTTACTACGAGGTGTCGTTCACTTTTCACATGAATTCAAAACTAAGGGTTATTAAAAGACGCTTACTGCAATAAACTTAAGACCTTAATTTGTTTATTACCTTTAGCTGAACAAGAGCTTTCCGATGTGTATCACAGTCTGTTGTAAGTGTTTCGACACTTTGTACCTGCTCGAAACTCGCCATATGATGAGGCTATAATAAAAAAAAACATATGTATTTAGTTAAATTCAATTAAGTTTTAAGCAGTTTCATATGTGACCAGTATATTACAGGTCCATTACTAAATATTAAAATGCTGTCATATATAATTAATTAAATACAGTAGTAAAGGCAAGATTTACGTAAAAAATTGAGAAAATAAAGTTAACTTCCCAAATTCAAAGATGTTAAATCTCCCAAAAGAATAATATTGATGGGAAAAAACAAAGAGTTGTGTTTGTAACTCAGCACATACTGGATATAATTAAGTAAATTTTTTTTTTTTTATGTAAACGATTATACTTGAAGGATCCTCAACTAACCTTCGATGCAGAATCTGTGGTGTAGGATATACCTACAGCTGGACCAACAAGAAGAGTCACTGGTATAGACCAGCCAGACTGGAAGGTAAAGAGAATATATACTGTAGCAATAAACACAAATATAAAAAATGTATATTACAATGAAAAAATAACTACGTTCTGACTTTGGACCAAAATCCAACACCCTAATCATGTTATGATCCATTGACAAATTTTGGCAGATTTCAATTTATGATTTGTTTTTTCATTTACTTTGGCAGATTTCAATTTATAATTTGTTTTTTCATTTGCTAAAGTTATGTTTTTCTAAACAACACAACTAAGAACATGTCTTCTGCTCTAGCATTATACCAAATTGAGCATCATAAAATGAATAGTAACTACACAGACCATGAACGAAATGAAATATTGGTAATCACAGTTCTGGCTGTGTAACAATGGACATGCAGAGGCTTACCAACTAAAAGCAATTAATTTTTGTTCTCTTTCATTTTGAGACTTGCAATTTATTACCACCTAATTGCATGGATTTCTTATTTTGAATATAATAAGCTACTCAGTAAGCAGAGGGTTAGAACATCTAAGTTGGACAAACCATACATACATACATACATATACCAAAGGCACTTCCCCCAATTTTGGGGGGTAGCCAACATCAACAAGAAACAAAACAAAAAAGGGGACCTCTACTCTCTACGTTCCTCCAGCCTAACCAGGGACTCAGCCGAGTTCAGCTGGTACTGCTAGGGTGCCACAGCCCAACCTCCCACATTTCCACCACAGATGAAGCTTCATACTGCTGAGTCCCCTACTGCTGCTACCTCCGCGGTCATCTAAGCCAAGGCACCGGAGGAAGCAGCGGGGCCTACTGGAACTGCGTCACAATCGCTCGCCATTCATTCCTATTTCTAGCACGCTCTCTTGCCTCTCTCACATCTATCCTCCTATCACCCAGAGCTTTCTTCACACCATCCATCCACCCAAACCTTAGCCTTCCTCTTGTACTTCTCCCATCAACTCTTGCATTCATCACCTTCTTTAGCAGACAAACCATATGACTAATAAATATCCCTTGCAAAAATACTATCCCTCTCCAACACACCCCAAACTGTATCTACTTACCCCTAACGCACAGCGGAATGATTCTTGGTCGTATTTTCTACTCTTGCCTAATAACTCTAAGAACTTGAAGAGACACTCGGACTCGGACAGCTGGCCGTACTTTTTGAAGTGTTGCTGTAATGACTTCCGAAGTGTTTTAGACTTCACGGTGTTCAGTATAGTCGACGGTAAAAATTTATGGAGTCCCACTTCTTTTTCTAAGTACTCCAGGTTAGATTTTTTCTCCAACGTACTGCCATTCATGTCCTAGAAAAGATTGTTTGTGTTATCATCAACGTCATTGGTTTGACAAACCATCGTAAAAAGGTTCTTAATTGATAATAATATTTATAGATAATCTGAATTTATTTTATACTAGATTTCCATAAACAAAATGGTTGATTTTTTATTTTCAGATATTCTAAATTTATTTCATTCTAGATTTCAATAAACCAAATGATTGATCTGTTACCTTAAATTTAAAGTGAATCTAGAACTATGTTACAAAGTCTAAGAAACCTATGAATTATATTTAGCTCATTGTATTCATAAAATTATGTAAATTGAACAACCGTACAATGCATCGTTGCACTTTTGAACAGTAAAACGACAAAGTATAAATTCACTTAATAAAATTTCACATTTGATATTTAAATGTTGCGGGGTCATCAACGCAACCTTATACAGATTTATAAATAAACTTTGACATTCACAAACTAGTATATGAAAAACAGAATGACCATAAACATGCACTTAAATCGATACCTAAAGAGCAGATTCTTCACCATTAAAAGAGTTTATATGAAATCAAATTTGTTCTTAAAATTCTATAATTAGATTATATTTGTGAATAAAAAATAAAATATGAAATTATGTATATTATACATATATCCTGTACTGTAATGTAAAGAGAATAATTAACCAAATATGTATTTTCTTTGATGAAAATAAAACCTCAAATGACAAATTTCTACACGATAAAACTTACCTTAAACATCCGCTTAATTTCTATACACGCCAACTGAATTGCCGAGTCTTGGTCCACCCCCTCATTTCCTCTAGCTTCCTCTTCCAGGTAATCATTTTTAACCTTTAAATGCATAATAAAGTAATTAAGATAGCCGTTTACCTCTATAGCCGTTTACCTCCATTTTGTGTCAACTTTAAATAAGTGAATATCATAATCCTATTATTTCAGTTTGTATAAGTTTCCTTAAATATCAAAGTGTATCTTAGGATTAAAAGGAATTTAATACTAAATGTGATTAATAAATCTATCTAAAGCTCAAAATTGCAAATTTTAAAACAAACTGTTGTCAAGAGAAATATAAATTCATACTTTCAATATCCAAACTTCATGACTTTACTTTTATCAAGAGAAGAATCTACACGATTTGCTTACTTGCTCATAATAGTAAAGGAAAGTATTTCGGTCCTTATCATATAGTTGGTGGAGATCAGAAAGAACGTATCGTACTCTAAGCTCGAATCTCCAATCATCCGCGTGATAATCTGGATACTTTTCCTCTACCTGAAACACGATTTATAAAATAAAATTCATGACGATAAATACAGTACTGTATTCGGTATTTTGGGTACTTACTTTCTGTCGAATGAGTACAGTACTGTATTCGGTATTTTGGTTACTTACTGTCTGTCAAATAAATGGGTACAAAAAAAATAAATACTATAATATATATTTCAAAATGCTATAGCCTCTGTACCATGGTCTTCCACTCTCTTGGGTTAGAGTTCTCTTGCAGGAGGATACACTCAGGCACACTATTCTATCAGTTCCTTATTCCCTTTCCTCACTAGGATATTTTCCATGTTAGAGCCCTTGGGCTTATAGCATACTGCTTTTCTAACTAGGGTTGTAGCTTACCTTGTAGTTATAATAATAAATATGGTAGATAGATGCTATTGAACATAATTATCAATATAAAAGGTGCCAAAGGCAGATACCATTATCAAAATCATAAATCAAATTTATTATTCAGCACATGAGGTGTAGATAGGAAAGGAGAAAGTTTATTCAAAGCGATGAAGCACGTAAAGAGCGCCGGAAACAGTTTTTTTTTTGTCACTAGGGTTGGAAAGTTTTTTTTTTTTTGTAAGTAGTGTCAGAAACTTTTTTTGTAACTAGCGTCGGAATTTTTTTTTTTTTTTTTTTTTGCTAGCATTGGAAAGTTTTTTTTTTTTTTGCTGGAGTTGGAAACAGTTTTATTTTTCAACTAGAGTTGGAAACATTTTTTTTTTTTTTTACTTCTGTAACTGGTGTCAGAATCAGTTTTCTTTTGCAACTAGTGCCAGAAACATTCTTTTTTGGTAACTACAATATAGTTGAAATACCTTTAGTCATATGAATGAGCAGACCTGAAAAATCCTTCACCCCCGCCCCCAAAAAAACGGTTATTGCCACATAATCAAAACTAAGAATACCACTTACAAGAATATCATGGAAGGAAGTCTCCACTACGGGATTCTCCTTGCTAGGTAGGATTAAAAATCTATGTTCAATCTATTACACTGCGCAGTTTATAAATAAAGTGATATACCTTAAATAATAAATGGAAATAACTTGATACAAGTTTTTAAAAAATTTGTTTTCGATAGGTATGGGTGATGAAAAACTTTTTACAATAAAAAACAAAAAATTAAGATAGTATAATTTCATTATAAACACATTGCACAGTAAAGACTCAAAACAAATAAAATATGTCAATAAATGTCAAAGGAAAATCTTAAAAAAAGTTCTCCAATTAATAAAAAAGACAATTAAAAATAGCTAAACTAGTAGTGGTAATAGTAACAGCAATAAGGCTTTGGGTACAATGAAGAGAGTGGTCGTATTTGTACAAGTATTGATTGGATATGAGCGATTGGAACTTAAGTAAAACTTGTGACTGCGTGTGTAGTCAAGGAATTGGAAAATAGAGTGAAAGAAATTCATTTTGGGAGTTTGCATCTGTGCTCTACTGGGTTTGGAGAACATGAAAGGATGAATATGATAGGAGATTTGAATGTAAAAATAAGTGAGAGAGAAAGATATACAGTAATTTTTTATTCTATGTATAAGTTCTCAGAGAACATGAAAATGGAAAGTCTTGTGAAATGTGATTGGAAAGAGGCACGGTTGTTGCAAATATATGGTTTAGTAGATGATTAATAAGTACTCTGTAAGCTATTTGACGAGATACTACATACATACATTCATATATCTAGGCATTTCCCCCAATTTGGGGGGTAGCCGACATCAAACAAATGAAACAGAAAAGGTGACCTCTCCTCTCTACATTCCTCCCAGCCTGACTGAGTTCGGCTGGTACTGCTAGGGGTGCCACAGCCCACCCTCCCCTGTTATCCACCACAGATGAAGCTTGAAGATGAGACACTACATACATATACCAAAGGCACTTCCCCCAATTTTGTGGGGTAGCCGACAACAACAAGAAACAAAACAAAAAAGGGGACCTCTACTCTCTACGTTCCTCCAGCCTAACCAGGGACTCAGCCGAGTTCAGCTGGTACTGCTAGGGTGCCACAGCCCAACCTCCCACATTTCCACCACAGATGAAGCTTCATACTGCTGAGTCCCCTACAGCAACAAAGAGACAAGCTTCATCTGTGGTGGATAACAAGATGAGACACTAGCTTGGAAAAATAATTTGCTATATTACCAGTAGGTGCTAGTAGATATTAAATGTAAGACTCTCATGAACAATTCCAAGTAGAAAAAATGACAACGAAAAATTAGAATAAAAAATAATAAAACATAATAACACAACATACCTGATACATTGTAAGATCCTGATGCAACCAATGGAGCTCCCCAGTAATCGTATTCCGCAATCTGACGGCAAACATACTTTCATACTGGCGGGGCCCTGGCGCTTGCTTACTGATGACTACACTTATGATACCCTGCAAGAAGTTTCCGATTAGAAATCAAACAAAATGAAGAAAAAAATGTATGAATATATTTGCTAATGAATGTTAGTACTTGAAGAAAAAAGAAAAAAAAAAGATGAATTCTCTACAACTAGCAAGGTACTGTACTGAACATCAACACGTTCAAAACAAGACATTTACATATGGCACACTTCACTTCTCTCCCTGCTATAAACTTTGAAAAGTCTTGGTCGCTTTTAGTATTGGCTAACCGCACACTTACAGATCATACTAGTAGTATTGTAACCACACATTTAAGGTACAAAATAAGAGGTATCCATAATACAGATAAATTGCGTCTTTGAACACTGATCGTTATTATGGTACAGAAAAAACCGAGCTGTCTTAGAGACTCTCTACATTCAAATTATCAACAACCAAACAAAAATATGACATTATTTACAATCCTTCTGCTCTGTATATGATTATACTGTATAGTTTCAGACACATTTAGTAAACAGCTACAGGTAAATTAAAAATACTAACATATTTCCTAAATTTAAATTTTTCTGTCTTTCCAATCTTTTTTTTGTTTGAAATCATCTAATTTCAACATGAAAAAAATTGAGTCAAGTTCTATGAGGAATAAAAAATGCAGGGAAAGGTTTAAATCAGGATATTAACTAACTTAAGTAATATTTGATTATCAAATAATATCCTCTATTATGTAGAAGTATCAAAAAGAAAATTCAACCGAATATTTTCAAAGAAAAAACCATGATAAAATGTCTCACCCCTACTCTTCAAAAGTACCAAATGACTTCATTCAAGCAACAATGATCTTAAACATATCTCAAGAGCTATTTTCCGTCCATGCATAATCCTACGACAACGTTAGTCGCAATCAACAGACCAACGAACCTTAAGACCCGTGTATACGAAGCCAAGAGTAACAAGCAGGTGGGAATAAAGATAAACAAGACCGGTGCACGTTGTAATCAACAGACCAATGAACCTTAAGACCCGTGTATACGAAGCCAAGAGTAACAAGCAGGTGGGAATAAAGATAAACAAGACCGGTGCACTTGTAATCAACAGACCAACGAACCTTAAGACCCGTGTATACGAAGCCAAGAGTAACAAGCAGGTGGGAATAAAAACAAATAACGATAGTGACAAGACCGGTGCACTTTGCTATCAACAGACCAACAAACCTTGAGACCCGTGCATCCAAGCCAAAAGTGACAAGCGGGTGGGAATAAAGACGAAAAAAAGATGGTGACACAAGACTGGTGGGATAAAATAGTCAAGAAAATTATGTGCAACAGCTCTAAAAACTGGGCTTTTGAAGCTAATTCATTGAACTGTATTCATTATTATAATAATGTAATGTCAAACATACTCAAAGACAGATTGCTAAGACAGTACAGTAATTAATTAAAAAATTTATATAAAGATGAATACGAACAGAAATTCACGGAAAGATTTCATAATTTAGGCGATACGAGTTTCCGTGAAAAAAATAAATGAACCATCAAAAAACAATTCACCTAAACCTAGAAATACAGTAGCAATTTGCTTTAATATACACAAAACGGGGTCTGTAGTGTAGAATATTTTCCAGTGTATATTTCATGTTGATATATCAATTATAAGCTGTAAATATCAAAGCATTTAAATTCAAACATGATAGAATCATACATGTACATTTAAAACATTCAAACTTGTTATTATATTATGTTTCAATGACACACTATATTATTTCATTAAGTGCTTGTACCATTTAACGTAAACAAATTTCATTTTCCCAAAACAGTACGTCTCAAATGACGAGAAACTTACTGCCAGCATGTTTTACCATACAAAGTATACTTGTAATGAAACAAATTTATCTGTATGTAATGTACCTGTACTGTATATTATGTCAAATGTCATCTTTTTCTACTGATGTAATTGTATTTAATGTCAAAATAAACTCACAACAACTGTATTTCAGGCATTTTAAATATTCTAATGATAGTTGATACATTAAAAAATATACGGTTACTAAGAAAGACTAAAAACGTACATTTCATAATGTCATCTTTGCCTGGATGAGAAAAAAGTAATTAATCGCGAGATAATACCGAACACGACTGCATGTGAACCTGTTTACAGTTTCACCCACGATAACTTACCTGGGTGATGGAGATGAAGTGTTAGTTTGTGTGTGTTTTTCCATTTGTCTGAATCTTGGCCCACTCAATATCACTGACTGTTCTTAAGGACCATATTGTGTTCACAAAACATGTGGCAAAAGCAAGCAATCATCTACATTGCCCAACAAATCAAATTTATATGTTACATGACAGCATACGAGAGATGCTTTTTACGTACTTGACCCTTTTACCCCCAAGGTATTTGGAAATTTCCAACCCTTAACCCCCAAGGGTTATTTTTTTTCAAGCACATTTTGCAGTATATTTTTTTTAAAATTGCTCTAACAGCCTTAATTTTTGTCATAGAGAGGTCAGGTTGGTCTCATTCAATTGGAAAATGCCTGAAGTTTCTCAAATAATTATCAAAAATATGCAAAAAAAATTTTAAATAGCAGTTTTTTGCAAGGACGTACTGGTACGTCCATGGGGGTAAAGGGATGAGTTTTGTGAAACGTACCAGTACGTCCTTGGGGGGTAAAAGGGTTAAGCATTGTGTACATAATACCACAAATCAAAATCCCAAACCATACCATAATGACGCATAGATGACAGATAAAATGAGTACTGTTATGAATGTTTTCATATGTGCAAAATGATGTAATATATATTCTGTATTTGAGGGTTTTACTATAAAAGAATTGTATCTCATGTCCCTACATCTGCGATGTTTGTATATATTAAAGCCATGAGCTACTGTCTACTGAATATTACATGTGAACAAAGCATGATAAATGAGGTACGATATATAAAAACCAGTAGGAACTCGGGGAGCTGAAGGCTTCCAAATACAAGTAACTATACAATGCCAAAGTCCAACCCAGTCCCAGATCAGAAAAGGTTTATATAAAAAATGTAAATCACAACTGAATATTCTGTGATTACATAAACTTCCTATTTCTGAATTTACACAACAATTGTATTGTAAATGACTTATAATTACACACAAAATTCTCTCTCGCTCAATCTTAAACTTAATATGGAGTCTTAAAACACCTGGTACATTTTCCCATGCTCTCTGGGCAGAAAAATATAATGCCAAATGCTTTCAAAAGATCCAGCTAACATAATGGCAACGATATCAAATGACCACAGAACGTACAAAAGACCATGAAACTAAACGTACCTTAAAACAAGTAAAGATTTTAAAAGCTTATGCAACTCCAGCTACTAAATTTAAACTTGATAAATGAACCCTTGAATTGTGACGAACACACAGTCCTTTCTAATTAAAACCGAGACATCGAATCCCAATAGTATGCTGACTTACCAACATCAAAATAGTTTATCAATAAATACCATATATGACAACCAGACAAACAGCCTATTGACAGATTTATAAGAATACTTGAAGTTTACCATTAAAATGTGATCTTTAAAGACTAAAAAATAAACAAGAAGCATCAAGTAGCCAAACCGTATATGCATTATTAAGTACATGCAACATTTCTGCTTTAGAATTCTTTATACAAACAAATTAAATTCTTCAAATCCCATAAAGAAGAGCTTGAGGCTTTTTAATATTCAATTCTATAATACTAAAAAAAAACTATACTGTACTATACAATAAGTGAGCTATATACATCTAAAAACTCCAATTACACTATACACTTTGCACTCCAAAGCTTTTTAAGAGAATTACAACTCATCTAAAGTAAATACAGAACCATTTTAAACCCACTAATGTCATAGAGACGGTGAAAAGGTATAGTATATTAATCTGTAATATCATCAACTTATCATGAATAAAATATAGTGGAAAATGAGACATGTTTCATATGTAAATGTTTGTAAACTATCAACACACCCGTACTCTTCATTTAAGAATGACTCGGGGAGGCAACAGCCTTTTTGCTTTCGGAGCCCTTGGGCTTATAGCATCTTGCTTTTCCAACTAGGGTTGTAGATCAGCTAGTAATAATAATAATAATACTAATTTCATTTTATTACATTACTGAATAATGTATAAGCAGGGTCCCTACTGCATGAATAAAAATAAAATTGCAAATCATAATCTCTTTGCTTTTATCATACATAACCAGACTTAAATAGTTACATAATCTAAGTGCTAGAAATAGGAATGAATGGCGAGCGATTGTGACGCAGTTCCGGTAGGCCCTGCTGCTTCCTCCGGTGCCTTAGATGACCGCGGAGGTAGCAGCAGTAGGGGACTCAGCAGTATGAAGCTTCATCTGTGGTGGAAATGTGGGAGGTTGGGCTGTGGCACCCTAGCAGTACCAGCTGAACTCGGCTGAGTCCCTGGTTAGGCTGGAGGAACGTAGAGAGTAGAGGTCCCCTTTTTTGTTTTGTTTCTTGTTGATGTCGGCTACCCCCCAAAATTGGGGGAAGTGCCTTTGGTATATGTATGTATGTATGTATGTATAATCTAAGTATATCCAGTTGTCTTCCACAAAGAAACAAACCTAATAATTGCATGCGACTCAACTGTCCTTGTAAAAGGAATAACTCCATATCCAGAGATCATCATCTTCAATACTATCACGTAAGGTTTTCCATGTATGGGGTTCGACTATAAACATATTCCAGTCATTATTTTCTGGTTTATGTATTTTCTGTCTCGACTCCCACCTAGTCGAGCTTTATGGAGTTCTTTGCCATTCTTCCTTTATATCTTCTCATTACTCAAACTTTCTTATTCATTTCATCTTCACAGTTCTCTTGCTTGAGGGTACAAGCAGGCACATTATTCTGTTTCCTCATTTCCTTTTCTCACAGGGCTATTTTCCCTATTGGAGTCCTTGGGCTTGTAGCATCCTGCTTTTCTAACTGGGGTTGTAGTTCAGCTAGTCATAATAATAGTGTCTATTTCTACCCAAAATCTCCTTTATTTTTGTTAGTGCTAATAACTTCTGCTGCACATATAAGAAATGTATAAACCTTATGTTCTTGTTTCCTGCCAAGACATCATATATGTTTTATAATACGTCCTCCAAGGTCATTTTCTTCATTGCTAGATCTTCAACATTTCAGGTAATGAAAATCCCTTGCTCAATATACATTAGCCAATCCGGAGCTTCTAGGATTTGATTTTCGTACAGTACTGTACAATATTCATGACTGTACATAGTGAAGTTTTGCATTACCACTGCAATATAATGATAGACACTTCCCTAAATGCACGTTTTTTCTTGCATCTTTTTGTCATCTTAAATTCTGTTTTACGTATAATTAGTTTTAACCCAACTCAAATCTCCCATTTTTAAAAACTTTTTTCTTTGAATCTGCTGTAAATGCGTCGGTAATCTTTATTTCAGCTTATACCATTACCATAAAGAATAAGACAGAACTGATAGTGATGGGTGTAAATATCTTAAATTCTTCCGATATACCAGCCACTGACATGATGCAAATCTTGATGAATGACTTTTTCTAGTACCATATAGCAATAACATCCTCCAATTTACGTAGCATTTCTGATGTTACTTCATAAATATCACCCTTAGATAAGTCAAACGCTGTTTATTTCCAAAACTTTTCCTATCTTTTATAGTAATCAAAGTTGAGTAAAATGATACTACATGTCCATTTTACTTTCCTGAAGAACCAAGGATATATTATCACCTCACCAGTAGTGTCTCATAGGATTTTTTTTTTTTTTTACAGGAACTCGGCTGAGTCCCTGGTTAGGCTGGAGGAACGTAGAGAGTAGAGGTCCCCTTTTTTGTTTTGTTTCTTGTTGATGTCGGCTACCCCCAAAATTGGGGGAAGTGCCTTTGGTATATGTATGTATGCACCAGTAGTGTCATACTATATGTCATGTCTTGGGCTCAAATTCTCCCTGTGACTACGAGAACCAGCTCCTTGTCTTCTACATTGGCCTTATTTTCCAAATCTTGTAATAACTAGAGAAGAAATATACTGCATTACTAACACTAATTCGAGAGGTAATAGACAACAAATTGCTGCATCAACTTTTACATTTCTTTCATTTCACAGCTTTTTTAACCCTTTAACCCCCAGGCTATTTGGAAATTTCCAACCCTTAACCCCCAAGGGGTTATTTTTTTCCCAGCACATTTTGCAGTATATTTTTTTTAAATTGCTCTAACAGCCTTAATTTTTGTCATAGAGAGGTCAGGTTGGTCTCATTCTCTTGGAAAATGCTTGAATTTTCTCAAAAAATTATCAAAAATATGAAAAAAATAATTTTTATAGCATTTTTTTGCAAGGACGTACCGGTACGTCCATGGGGGTAAAGGGATGGCTTTTGTGAAACGTACCAGTACGTCCTTTGGGGGTAAAAGGGCTAACACTAATTCGAGAGGTAGTATACAACAAATTGCTGCATCAACTTTTACATTTCTCTCATTTCACAGCTTTTTTAAATGGAAACTACAGATTTGTTCCAAAAATTAATCATTCTGAAGACACTTCGCCTGAGTCCACATGAACTAAATCTCCTTCTCCTGCGTCAACACCTGACGTAGCTTTAGTACCTTAGGTAGGATTCCGATCAATTATTAAAAAAGGCAACTTTCTTTTCTTGTGCCATTTTCAGTCAACACTGTGGTATGGTCTGGAGTCCTTTAAAATTCCTCAACATGGGAGAATTGAATAAAAACATATTCAAAATGCCTGTGTACACCCTTAGCCTAATTCAACATACTGTGCTGTAATTGAGACTAGACCCATTAAGAACTTAATAACAGTTTACAAAGCTAAAAATTTATGGCACAATTTATTTCAAATACATTAGGTGTGATCAAAATCTTAATCAACATTTTTTACTGCTAAATTTGCATCACAGTATTTAGGTAAACTCTCTTCGTCACATTGTAAATGAAAATTATATTTACTGCAATTATCAAAAGTTCTTACACTTTACAGTTTTCATCAGCCATGACAAATTTGCAGTTCACACACAACAGGTGTAATTATTCAGCGAAGTTATTCTTCAACATTGCATGATCTCAATTAATGAAAGGGGATATGGCTAATTTTTATATGTATAAAAAGCATTTCAATAGGCTTATATAGAAGAAAGTTGCTTAAATGTTACTGGAATTAAATGATTTGAATCTTGAAGTATGAAGGAAAGTCAACCAACTTGCAACCTATAAATGAAAGATGGTATGTACCACACACATTATCACCCAAAATACATAACGTATTGAATCACACAAACTATATAAATAAAAAAAAAAAACACTCCGGCCATATAATCAATATCTAAAATGAATGATTTTTAGCAATTCATTTGTTCTTTGTTTTTCGTCAAATAAAGTAACCCTACAAGAGGAAAAAATCTATGAAATACAGTAAGATTGAAAGTACGTCAGACCTCAGGCAAGAAGAAAAGGTGAGAGAAGTAATCAATTTTACAGAGGACAAGAAGAATACTATTCCCCATTTTAAATACAGGCAACAGGAAGCTTACTAAGGAATACACTAGGCGATCAACGGCTCAAGAGTTTCGCACTGCTCTGTACTTCGCGACTCGCTGTTGGTAAGGGGAACCATGGAGAATGTTACACCGAGATGTTATTAAAAACACACTGGATATACTAAGATATACTTGTGTTCAATTAAATGTTAAACTACACAGATCCAAGTAGCTAATACTGCAGAGTTATTCACAGCACAAAACTGGTGTTAAAATACTAGATAGAATGTTAATTTTTTTTTTTATGAAAATCCAAAAATACTAATTGTCTACGTCAATTTAGTGTATTCCTCGATAAGCAATTCCCGATTTACTTCTTTTAGAATCAGAGCAAAAGAACTCATGATCACGGTAGCCATGCAATTTCGCCCCCAATCTCAGAACAAGATGCTGGTGTTGCAAGAAACTCAGAACTACTAAAGTCAAGACCTTTACGTCCCTAAACAAAAACGTAAAAATAAAAAAAGGGAAAACAATAAAATACATCACCATTAGAGCTATACAAAAAAAGTGGGTACAAGCTAATGCAGACACGTTCTTCACATACGATTTTCAAATGCTCAAAATAAATAAAAAAGCAGCCTTACCCAACCAAATTAATAGGACAATGAACACCACATGACATTAAGTACAGTGATACCAGTTACCTTAATGCTTGGTTCCTTGGGAGAGAGAAAAAGGGAGGGTTGTTAATGACACAGTTAACATGCTATCAACGACATAATTCATAAAACTCAGTTCTGAATGGAAAGTGATTCAGCGATGAATCGCTGGGCTTTTTTCACAATGAAAAACTAAGGAACAAAAATAATCATCTGTGTTCTACCTGTCCAACTTTACAAGGATTTACTACTACAAACTCATTACGGTATTCAAGAATGAAAGAATTTTTATAAGTGGTATGACCCTATGGAAGAAACATCAGAATGACTTCGTTCCTAAGGTATGCATACGTACACAAGATTAAGACAAATCTATTTCTACAGGTCGAAAGCCGGAGGCGACAGGACACCCACCTTTACGTCCGTTCCATCGCCGAATTTGACTATGTTGAAGTTCGTGTTTACGTGTACTTTTATGCTCTTCTCCGGCCGCTCCGGAGAACCGACTCGCTGGCCCGACGACACACTGCTGCCGCTGCCCGCGCTTCCTCCACTGCCCCCACCACCACCTCCTCCATTTTCCTGGAAATACAACTTCATAAATGAAATAATACACTAGGGTCATGAGCAGTATCCATACAACAATTGTGGAATGATTTTCCTAATCGGGCAGTCGAATCTGTGGAACTTGAGAAGTTTAAACTTGCAGCAGATATTTTTATGTTGAACCGACTGACATAAGTCTCCCTTCAGTTTATATATGACAGATCTATTTTCATGTTGCTACTGATCTTAAAATATTCTATATTAATTATTCATTACTTCTCATGAAGCTCATTCATTTCTTTATTTCCTTTCCTCACTCGGCTATTTTTCCCTGTCGGAGCACTCAAGCTAATAGCAACCTGCTTTTCAAACTAGGGTTGTAGTATACCTAGTGACAATAATAATATTAAAATATTCTATATTAATTATTCATTACTTCTCATGAAGCTCATTCATCTCTTTATTTCCTTTCCTCACTCGGCTATTTTTCCCTGTCGGAGCACTCAAGCTAATAGCAACCTGCTTTTCAAACTAGGGTTGTAGTATACCTAGTGACAATAATAATAAAATGCCCATAAAATTGAGGATGTGTGACAGAATAAATATGGCAGTTCAAAGATTGTATGGTTAATACTGGTCAGCATCTTTATGGAATGAAAAGATGCAAAATGTCACAGCAATGATATTACCACTGTAGATGTAGGCGCAAAGATATGGGATACGGAAATAGAGTTGTGCATTGTGTGCAGAATGGCTTAAAGTTTACAGATGATACAGATTAAGGATACTGAAGACGAGCTAAGGAAACTGGTAAAAGTTTTGTAAACTTTCTGCAATAGTGAATTATTAGGATAAGAAGCCAAGGAGATGGACCACTGAATGTTTCTACTTAAATGATGGTTGAAGAATGGAAGTGGATGATCCATATAAGTTTGGGAGAGAATACAGAGAATGATAGTAAGGAAGTGAGTCTACAAAATGGAGGAAGTGAGTCTACAAAATGGAGGAAGCGAGAAAAGGCAGCAGGGTATATAGAGAAGGGTGGAGAGAGACTTAATCTATTCTGACAATACTGTACTGTATATATGTAGAGAGAGAGAGAGAGAGAGAGAGAGAGAGAGAGAGAGAGAGAGAGAGAGAGAGAGAGAGAGAGAGAGAGATATCATCATCATAAACATCTTTATAAGATCATGAAGGTGTGTGTACTGTATGTTTAAATGAAGAGAATAAAAAACAAAGAGTTATGACTATCAAGTAGAAAGGCAAATACAGTATAATATATTTTACAATCTACTCTAACAAGATGTTATAGATGTCATTATGTGAGGAAGATTTCATCCAAATGATAAAAGCATTCTCGTGAACTGATCTGTCTTTTTTTCTACAAGAAAATGAATCCACTGATTACAAAAGTTTATAAACCAAATATAGTTCAGTAATAGTTTGAGAGAGATATCATAAGGAAGTTTTTTTCTCACACCATCTCTTCATATTTTTTGAGGCAATAAAGGAAGATTAATAAGATTTTCTAACTTAACCCTTTAACCACCAGGCTATTTGGAAATTTCCAACCCTTAACCCCCAGGGGGTTATTTTTTCCCCAGCACATTTTGCAGTATATTTTTTTTTAAATTGCTCTAACAGCCTTAATTTTTGTCATAAAGAGGTCAGGTTGGTCTCATTCTCTTGGAAAATGTCTGAATTTTTTCAAAAAATTATCAAAAATATGAAAAAAAAATTTCTTATAGCATTTTTTTGCAAGGACGTACCGGTACGTCCATGGGGGTAAAGGGATGGGTTTTGTGAAACGTACCAGTACGTCCTTTGGGGGTTAAAGGGTTAAGTAAACAGATAAAGTAATAAAACAGCGGGTCTGCTATCTACCTGTGAAATGCCCATGTGATGCGGAAGATATGAGTGCGGTCTGTGAGGAGGCAAGGCTGGAGGGTGATGGGAGTTGATAATTGAGGGTGTAGTCGTCGTGGGCAATCCGCATCCACTGCTCATGTTGGAGGGTGGAGGGGGCGGCGTGGCTGATAGCAACGCCGCCGAGGAAGAAGATGATCCAGTCGATGGCAGATAGCTCAGCCCGCACCCCAAGCTGTCATCATCGCCCCTGTTCAAAAGAGGGAACAATTAAAATAAATTTCAACATTTGAGTTATTATTAAAACTAAAATAAATTCTTCTTAAGTTTGTACCTAACAGTATGTTTTCAACATTTGATTATTATTATATTTAAATAAATTCTTCTCATGTGTGTATTTACGAGTACGTAGGAGCGTAATGCATACGTACAATTATACATTAAATAGATATTCAAACAGTACCTACTATGTTCAAGATAAAACATAGGGAAAACAGGAATATGGTAGAGTTTTTCAAAACTTGATGTTATATCTACTGACATTATACAGGAGCATTATTTACACAAGATTTAGTTTATCAACCCTTTTACCCCCGGGGTATTTGGAAATTTTCAACCCTTAACCCCCAAGGGGTTATTTTTTTCCCAGCACATTTTGCAGTATATTTTTTTTTTTAATTTCTCTAACAGCCTTAATTTTTGTCATAGAGAGGTCAGGTTGGTCTCATTCTCTTGGAAAATGCCTGAATTTTTTCAAAAAATTATCAAAAATATGGAAAAAAATTTCTTATAGCATTTTTTTGCAAGGACGTACCGGTACGTCCATGGGGGTTAAGGGATGGGTTTTGTGAAACGTACCAGTACGTCCTTTGGGGGTAAAAGGGTTATTCATCGTAAATAGTGTTTGCGTAATAACAGAATTATCATTTTTTGGAAGAGGGTAGAGACAACCCAGAATAAAACAATTCTGTTCCCCATATGTAGTATATATGAAGGGATTTTTCACACTCATGTAGCCTACCCTTCTTTTCAAAGACTAAACAACATATCTATTCACTGTATATATATATACAGTCAACACCCAGTTGTTACCAGATTAGTATTAACAGATTAGCAAGCTCAAAAGCTACGAAAACATTTTATAAAATATTTCAAATTGTATTTATGGATGCAACACCATACATCTTTGAAAAACATATTCTTAAGTAAATAGTATAAATTTGCGCATAACCTAAGATGTCTATAATACTGTACAAGTATGCTACACAAGATCTCGGATATTCTTGCAAAACATTCAATTAATTTGTAATGATTTAACATTTACTTACAATTTACATAGTGTATTATCACACACTAATGACTTCACTTTAAATTCCGATCTAAAGGAGTTCCTTATTAGCCCAAAGCTGAGGAAGGTAATAGTACACATATTTAATGAGACAAACTATATTAACAAGTTACCTACATATTTGAATAAATTGACGAAAATAATAACAGTTAATAATTTTCTTTGTACAAGTCTTACTTCCATGATTTCAATTGCCATATTAAAATTTTAACAATTCTGTATGTATAAAACATAGGATCTAATTTGGGCAAAGACAAACTTCATTATTTTGATACAGTATATAAGAAATGATTCTCCTGAGAATAAAAATGTATAGTATTTGGTTACATATTAAATTCAATTTTTAAATGTAAATGGTTGTTTTCAAAATATAATACACAGTATATACATACATTATATATACTGTATACATTATATATATCTTATAAACAAGGCAAAACTGTGAGCTATACGGTACCTTGTCCTCTTTGTAACTGGTGCTATTCTAGGAGGAACATCAAAATCTAACAGTAAGTCGTCCAAATCCACAAAATCATCCTCGCTCGAATCATCTTTCTCTACGTTTTGTCTAAAAGCTGGTCTTGTCTTCCCCTCTAATGCTTTCATGACCTCTTCCAAGGGGTCATCTTCAAAATCTCCCAGTATAGGGGAGGGGTAATCTACGCCATATATCCCAGGAGACGTGTCGCCGTAACTAGAGTACATGTATGGACAGTTTTCTTTGGGTTTGTGTAGGGTAATGAATTCTAGACCGTTCTGGCCGTGTCTGACGGACATCTGTCCTCTGGTGATTGGCTTCCTTGAAGGTGCATTCCTTTGAACTTTTCCATAAGAGTTATTCGCTCTCGGACACGAGGGTTTATGGGACTTGTTTCTCAATGGATTGCCGTTTGGAGAGAGTGTCCTCTTTTTCGGTAAGGTGGGAGCTTTAGCGTTTGCATCGTTCCCATTTTCTTGAACGACCGATATGGGTATTCCGGGTTCATCATATTCTAGTAGGTATTTTTTTATATCTTTCTTTTTTCTATCATATAATGTATCCTGGGTTTTCTCTACAGGAATATAAAGAGCCGTGGGTCGCTGAGCCACCGGTTCCCCAACACGTCGTGCATTCTGGAGCTGACCATAAGTCTCCAGCAAAGTACGTACAGACGGCCTCCTCTCCTTGTTGTGGGAGTCTCCGTTTATGTCGTCTTCTTTATTTTCTTGCTCTTTACAAGAAAGAGGGATCTTTGAGTCAGATCTTCCAGCTGACACTGCTGCTCTAGGTGTGTTTTCTGTCTTTTTAGAGACCTGATTTTGCTCTTTACCTTTCTCATCTTTGCAGTGCATGCAGTAGCTTGTAACCTTGCATTTGCAAATTACAGCATCTTTTAGGTTTGGCTTCTTCAAGTTTTTCTCATTAGTTGTCTTCAACGTTGGGTCTGTGGAATTCTTGGAAGTTTTAAGTTTCTTCTCCGCACCTGAGGTTTTCTGCGTGTTTTTCCCGGACTGCAAAGGTGGTATGTTAATTGGTCGGAGAACACGGAACGATCGGTGCCTCTGGACAGAAGAATTAAGATCTGGAGTTACTTTTGACTTGCCTAGAGACCCTTCACTAACAGTATTAGGTCTACCTTTCCCAAAAATACTTTTTTCACTTGATGGCTTTGGTGGAGGTTGAATTCTTTGGTTCCAAGCAGTGGTTGTTCTCGTTTGTTGAGGCCCTTGGGACGAGCTAAAGCTGTTCATTCTCGGAGGTGGGTCCCTCTTGTTGCTATCACAAGTTCTCTTGATGGGTATAGTTTCTGGTTTCCTGAAGAATCGGAATGACGACGAAAGTGTGTCTTTCCTTTTGATTTTATCGGTGTTTGCTTCCTTCTGAGATAACTTCTTCTCTTCAGTGGGGTTTCTGAGAGAGGAGCGTCCAATGCCGGTTTTCCTGAAGGTGTTAGTTTCTTCCTTCACAGACTCCATGTGGCTATCAAAGGGAGCACCTCTGATTCCAGTAGGGACAGGATCCTTCCTTCTGAATGATGAAGTGGTGATACTCTTTCGTTTATCTTCACCAAACCCTCCACCTGGCCGAGTCAAACCACTGCTCTTGGCCACACTGGCACTTCTCCTCAGTGTCGAGGCATTGCCCCCGTCTTGGCCCCCACTACCTACGAAGCTTTTCGTACTCTGACTGAAGCTCCTCAAAGCGTAACTCTTGGCATGAACCCCTTCAGAGGCATTTTGTACAGGCGCAGGAATCCTGGAAATGCCCGAATCGATTTTCCTCGTATTGCCGCTGCCTTGTCTATCCGGCACGTAAGAGACGGAATTGCAGCTGCTCTGGCTCAGAGTGGTGCTACGATTGCTACTCCTGTTACTGCTACTGATGCTATGTCGCAATGCAGCATCACGCTGGAAAGAATATCCGCTGGGAAACTCATGGTCTTTGAGGCCACCGTGGAAAGAAACCGCATCCGAGGAAGGGGAACGACTCTCGCCAACGTCCTTCCCGAGCTTCCTGCCGCCGCAGGAATGTGGGAGGACGGGCGTGCTGACAGAGGCGGCTGTCCTGGGGCACTTTTTGTTTCCCCTTCCTACGCTGATGGGCGGATTCAGAAGATGACTAGTGGAGTGCAGGAGGATGGGGGTGCTGATTGAAGATGCCTTCAGCGTCTCTTCAAGATCGCCGTCGTGCCTCTTTTTTCCTTTTCCTCCCGACACGTCTCCTACGCTCCTCCCTCCGCCTCCCCCGCCCCCCTTCCTGAGTTTGGAGAGCCATTCAGATACCTTCATCTAACAGGTTCGTCCTGCTCTCTTCGGTAAACCACAGTACTCCGCCGCTCACATCATCACCAAGTGCTAATGTTTCTCATCAATCGCAAAATTCACTTCCAGGGTAAAGTCCTCATCTACACCCTGCCCGAGACAAGGTGTTCGGATTTTTCGACACTGATATGTCCACATTGCCTTCTCGAAAGAAGACATCATGCATTCACGGTTTTTTCATTATCCACAGCAATACTGTAATATGCATATCTGGCTCTCTTTTATAGTCAGTATAACCAAACTAAACTGAATCTTATGGTTTTTATTTTGTCCACATTGTCTCAATGAAAGATATTAAGAATCTAAGGTTGTAGAGGAACCACAATACCGAGCAAGTCTGATATTTCGAAGAAGTCACACTATAACCAAGCCAGATTGATTTTCAATTTCCTTTGAATCACTAATACACAATCTTCCACAAATAAAGAGATTCATATATTACCATACAGATATGGGAATCAACAGTGTCTTATAAGCATGATAGTTTTTATTGTAATGGGATGGGAAGGGATAATTACAATTGCTGTAATAATCTTAAAATAACAGAGGAATCTTTCAGAACACTTAAGAACCCACATAAAATATATGTAGTTAGGCACCCACATGAAATATACACATCTAGACACCCACACAAAATATACCCAATTTGACATCCACACAAAATAAATACATTTCGACATCCACATAAAATATACCTCCTTTGACACCCACACCAAATATATAGACTTTGACACTCACACAAAATAAATACATTTTGACACCCACATAAAACATACCCAATTTGATGCCCACACAAATATACACTTTGACACCCACACAAACTATACACATTTAGTCACCCACACAAAACATAATTACTCAGGCACGCACATAAAATATACACCCTCAGGCACCCACACAAAATATACACATTTAGTCACCCACACAAAACATAATTACTCAGGCACGCACATAAAATATACACCCTCAGGCACCCACACAAAATATACCCATTTAAACACCAACAAAAAATACACACATTCAGGCTTCCACCCAAGTACATATGAATGCCAAATTATTTTTGCATTTATTCTTTGCATTCCAAATTATTATATTAAATCTTTATATTTCATTAATCTCTATATTGTATATTATTCTATATTCAATATATAAGTAAATATTTTTTTTCTTTTTACAAATTGCAGTCAGTGATCAGAAACAATATGCCAGCAAAGAATTTTAAATCAATCAACTATTATTATTATCATTACTATTATTATTATTATTATTATTATCATCAGTATTATAAGCTAACCTATAACTCTAATTGGAAAAGCAAGATGCTATAAGCCAAAGGGCTCCAACAGGGAAAAATAGCCCAGTAAGGAAAGGAAACAAAGAAATAAAAAAATAAAGTGAAGTAATAAACAATCGAAATGACATATACTGAGATAAACTACAAGCGAAGTAATAAACGCTCAAAATAAAATATACCGAGAACAGTAACAACATTAAATTAGATCTTTCATATTATTATTATTATTATTATTATTATTATTGTTGTTGTTGTTGCCTTAATCTTAACCCTTTTACCCCCAGGCTTTTGGGAAATTTCCAACCCTTAACCCCCAGGGGGTTATTTTTTTTCCCAGCACATTTTGCAGTATATTTTTTTTTTTAAATTGCTCTAACAGCCTTAATTTTTGTCATAGAGAGGTCAGGTTGGTCTCATTCTCTAGGAAAATGCCTGATTTTTCTCAAAAAAAAATTTCAAAAATATGAAAAAAAGAATTTTTATAGCATTTTTTTGCAAGGACGTACCGGTACATCCATGGGGGTAAAGGGATGGGTTTTGTGAAACGTACCAGTATGTCCTTTGGGGGTAAAAGGGTTAAAGAGTAATATATAACAATAAAATAATTGCAAGAATTATCGCTATCAATATCATTACTTTAATACGAAAAAAACCAGCAACAATTTTTTTTCCTTTTTTTCCAACAAAATCCTTCAACCTAAGATGCAACCGAATCCCACACACTGCAGAGAGCAGCTTTGAAACGTCAAGATTGCCAATTAGCTTCGAATCGATGGGCAATTCCCAGTGGGGGAGGAAGGGGGGGAGGCAGGGGGGGGGGGGGCAGGGGGGAGGGATGTAGTCCTGCTGCTATTTGTTGCATTCTCTTGCAAGAGACTCCATTGCTTAATGATTAAATGATCTAAATATATATTGGTTGCAAGAATCTACAGTATTTCTTTTTATAAATTTTGTTTTCATTAAAGTTCTTTATTGTTCAATAATTTTGAAAGACTAAAATTGGGGTAAAAACATTGCTAAAAGATAAATATATGCCAGAATTCAAAGAGATTTCTTGCAAGAATCTATTTCTTTAAAAATTCTGTTTTTATTAAAGTTCTGTAATGTTCAATAATTTTAAAGACTAAAATTGGGGTAAAAACATTAGATAAAACATAAATATATGCCAAAATTTAAAATGATTGGTTGCCAGAATCTATTTCTTTTAATAGATAAATTCTCTTTTCATTAAGGTTATTTAAAGTTATATTAATGTTATTTAATGTATCCGAAGGCTTACTTTCATTTGATTAAATCATTATTATGATTGACTATGAAAAGTACCATGTCAAAATTTAACAAGTAAATTGATTAGCTAAAAGCAAACAATATATATATATATATATATATATATATATATATATATATATATATATATATATATATATATATATATATCTCCTCCTACGCCTATTGACGCAAAGGGCCTCTGATAGATTTTTGCCAGCTTTCTCTATCTTGAGGTTTTGATTAAATACTTCTCCATTCATCATCTACTACTTCGTGTTTCATAGTCCTCAGCCATGTAGCCCTAAGTCTTCCAACTCATCTAGTGCCTTGTGGAACCCAGTTAAAAGTTTGGAGAACTAATCTCTCTCGGGGAATGGGAAGAGCATGCCCAAACAATCTCCATCTACCCCTCATCATGATCTCATTCACAATTGGTACTCGAGTAATCTCTCTTATAAATTAATTTCTAATCCTGATTATATATATAATCATTCAACACTCTTTATGATATATAAAAGTCATTCATTCAAAATGAATAAAACTTTCACTGAAATGCTAAAAATAAAACATCCTTTCAACTCGGCCCACCATCTCTCGACTTTCCAAGGTCATGAATAAATCATCCCGCGTTCGACCCGTAGGAACTGGACCTAACGACGTCCTAATCGCCCAATTATACCTCGCAGGAAACTACAACAGGTAGATCTCCAAAGGAGCGAGCGATGGTGTCGTAAATACCGAAATACAGAAGGGGATTGATGATGAATGAAGACTGGTGGAGTCCTGCAACTGTGGGTTTGTTTACATCCCGTTCCAGCGAGTTGGCGATGATGGCGAAAACCGCTTATGATAAGACATGCAACGGAATGGTCATTAAATGTAAGAATAAGAAAAGCAACGAATAGGGGGAATAGATGAGAGAAAATGGGTAATAGAAATGAGAGAAAATGGGTAATAGAAAAGAGAGAAAGGAGAAAACGGGAATAGACAATAGAAGGAAAAGAGAATTTAATGACACTCCCATCTCAGCGTGGTTCTTGCGAGCGGGGAAAAAAAAGCGGGCAGCTTGAACTTCGATCGCCACTACCATATGTTCAGCAACAGCGGCCTTCTGGATCACAGGTAATCCAGACCGGGAGTTTTCTTGCGAAGGCAAAACTCGGCCGTTGGAGAAGAGGCCCCTGGATGCCTCATCTCCTTGGTAGGGACATGGGAGATCCTCCGCAGATAGGGTATTAGGAGAAGAAAAACGCCGAAGGTGTGTAGACATCATCGTTCCGCTCCTTATATGTATATCTCGACGCCTCCGGACTCCAGCTGGATGGGATCCCAGCAGCCTCTCCTTGCCCCCCCCCCTTAATGGAGGCTTGGGGGATCCTCCTACCCACCCCCCCCTCTAATACAGAGGTCCACCTTCGGGATGTCTGCCATTTACCTATTCTCCACTCCCTAATATTCATCTTCAGCTTGTGGCATCGAAATGGTATTTCTTATTTCAAGAAATCTCTCTCTCTCTCTCTCTCTCTCTCTCTCTCTCTCTCTCTCTCTCTCTCTCTCTCTCTCTCTCTCGCTAACTGCTATGGATTCCTTTCTGCGCTGACAAAATGTCAAGGGGATGACTTGGCAGGAAAGAAGGTATTGTGTAAGTCGAATGAGAATTTCCTCTTAAATTAAAAATGAAAATAACAAAGTTAAGACTTGGTGATCATGAGGTACTCGAAAGTACAAATGAAATTGTATTAATACAATGTAAGATTAGCATATCAAATAGTTTTCCTATGTTTTAAGGTATATTAGCAATTTACCTGAAATTATACTACTGTAAATTGGACATCTAATATCATAAAACAGTACGATTTTTAAGGTATACTTCCAATCTATACAAATATTACTAAACTAGACATTTGATAACACAAATCTATTATAAAATATGAACCGATTAATATCATGCTAACAGAGACAGTACGATTTTTAAGCTATACTTCCAATCTATACAAATATTACTAAACTAGACATTTGATAACACAAATCTATTATAAAATATGAACAGATTAATATAATGCTAACAGGGATTAACAGACAAACAGAAATAATGTTGAGGATCCCATAACAAGACAATAAACAGAGAGAGAATGTCAAACACATTCGTATTCCTATCGCTTACGTCTACCTCACTCGCTCACTGCTTCGGCAAATACTTTACTAAAAAGATGTTCCCCAGTGTCACTTGGAATCTTAATTACAGGTATTGAGGGCTTGACTAATTAATAGGCAAGGAAGTTTGTATTTCCCAGGTTTGGACTCTGGAGAACAACGCCCTCTGGCCATGGGAGAAAGACAACACGGGCGGGCGGACGGGCGTCTTCTGACTATGGAATATGGCTGGGACGAGCATCTATCACTGGGTTAGGCTCAGCACAGCGACGCCCTTTATGGTCGAGTAGAAACAATAGAACGTTTTGCTAATCGAGTTTGGATGGGTAACAACAGCTGGCAGTTCGTTGGTTGATTAATGATGAATAATATTTAAGAACATGTAAGACATCATTTACTAATGATGAATAACATTTGAGAACATGCAAGACATCATTTACTAATGTACAAGACAAGAAAATAGATTTTGTCTCCCTATTGTTAAAGAAATTACCAAAACTGTGTGGCATCTATTTTTTTTATTCTTAAGCTTGGGCTCTTAAACTCTACGGAATATGGTTCCAAAGTTTCAAGTTCTAGGCTGGAGTACCAAGATGAGGAAGGTAATTCCCCTTCCAAGAACTTTTTTTTATATATCAAACAGGATTTTTATATCTGTTGAAGACTAAGTTCATAATATCAATATATAATGACTGATGGCTTACTTATAGTTTCTTTTATACATCCTGTGTCTCTTAATAATGAATTAATAGATATTTTCAACTGTGAGAATAGTTTTACTTATGCGTCTTTTGTGATAGTATTGTATAACAAAGATCTTCATCCCTATCTTTTTTTCACTTATAATTAAGTTGGTAACTCAACCACTATCACCATCTCTTAACACCTGTAAGGCAGAAACTCAAGATGGTAGTATTTTAAGATGGGGAAGTTCAAGAAACACACAAACCCCGATATAGAGGACTCGTTATGCAGATGGTAGGCATTGATGCCAAAGATATAACTAAATGCATAATTTGCAGGTAATGTTGCGTAAGTGTAGACATTATTGCATAATATTGCTCCAATGGTCTTGGATCAATAAGACAATAAATGCAAAGAAGGTTAATTTTTTACGCTTGAAAATAAAATATATGAATTATTATCTTAATGGAATACCAAGAGGATATATATATATATATAAATAAATATATATATATATATATATATATACACACATATATATATATATATATACCTGTATATACATATATATATATATATACCTGTATATATATATATTATATATATAAATAAAGATATAAATATCATCCTCCTCATCTCCTCCAACACCTATTGACGCAAAGGGCCTCAGTTAAATTTCGCTAGTCATCTCATCTTGAGCTTTTAAATCAATACTTCTTCCATTCGTCCTCTCCCACTTCACGCTTCATAGTCCTCAACCATGTAGGTCTGGGTCTTCCAACTCTTCTAGTGCCTTCTAGAGAGAGAGAGAGAGAGAGGAGAGAGAGAGAGAGAGAGAGAGAGAAACTTGCTTTATAATCAATTTTCCAACTTGTAAATGCTGATCCAAACCTTATTTCAGTTGTGGTTTGTAAACAAACCCTGGCATTTAGCCAAAGCAGATTAACCAGTATTACTGCACACGTCAGCAAAATTTACTTTACATCAACAGTTAGAGCAGTGATATATCTGGAGACTTTTAATCGCATAGCAAAAACTTTAAATAATAAATGAATAAATAAATATATAAATTACATCATAACTCATACATATATACTGTATATATTGTATATTATATATGCCGTATATACAATATATATATATATATATATATATACACAGTATATATATATATATATATATACACAGTATATATATATATACTGTATATATATATATATATATATACAGTATATATATATACATATATATCGAGAGAGAGAGAGAGAGAGAGAGGAGAGAGAGAGAGAGGAATATTTTTTTCAGCTTCAGTTTAATTTTCTTTCAGTTCTATGCTTTGTAATTCTCTAAATTAATCATACATAATAATTATATCATAAATTCTATCTTATGTTTCTTCATGTTCTGTTAAAAGTATTTTCTTTTGATGCTAAACTCCATAACTCTCCTAAATCTCTATTTCTTCTGTTTTCCCAGACGCTTATAACCCAACTTAATCATTTCCCTTTATCAAGTTCTCTTTTTTCTATCTGGGCAAAGAATCAATTTCCCAGATGATGAGCTTAAATTGAATTTTATCCATTTCCACTCTATCTCAACCCGTCCAGAGTGAGCTTGCCTTTGCATGCAATCGAACAATCACTTCAAGCAAGCAAAAAGAAAACTATAAACACGCACATGGATAAGTTAAGAAACGTAATTTTTGTATTTGCTCGAAATCATAGATTATCAATATTGGCATTTAATAAAAACAATATCAAACAACAACAAATGCATCCGTTTTCTAGTCCACTGCAGGACAAAGGCCTCAGACATGTTAATTCGTCTTTGGGGTTTGGCCAGTTTTTCATCAACACGATGGTCAATGCGGATTGGTGATGATGGGGAAACTTTAGACTGCTCGCTCTCAGCAAACCAACCTAGTATGGGTGGCTGCTGACTAGTACAGCTTTGCAAACCCTGTCACAACGTTAAGGTGTTCCTATCAAAAAGGATTATATATACAATATATATATATATATATACACACACACACATATATATATATATATATATACATACACACATATATATATATATATACTATACATATATATATATATATATATACCTCTCATCTATGACAAAAACATTAAGCATCAGTAGATTAATAATACATTCTTCTCTTCATCAAATTACCAAGATAAACTAAAAAGATTCAAATTAAGATTTTTGGCAAAACCAAACAGGAAAAGATAAATCCTAGAGCGGCACTCAGTAGAGTGCAGACCTCCGCCGCGGCAGCTTATTTCTCGACCTTGACCTTAAAATTTATTAATTGGCGTGGATTTTCATATACTCAAATATGGACCAAGTTTGAAGTCTGTGACAATAATGTCCTAACTGATGGGTGATTACGTGAATTGGACATTTTGCTTAACCGTGATTTTTACCTTTGACCTTGACCTTCCAAAAAAAAAACACACACACAAACAGGGGGTAAAACATAACCTCCCTCCAACTTCGTTGGTGGAGGTAATAACATTTTAAATGGGTTATAAAGATTTTACGACAACGAAAGATTGTGGATAATGTAATAGCAATCGCAAGATAGTAAGATGAAGATATGCAAATAGAAATAGAGGATATTGCAAAGTGTTTTGATACCCTGAGCGCATTTGATAAAGGGTATCTTCTACTAATGGGGCAAGGGGGTTATGTGTTTGGGGGGGGTGTTTATCTGGGGGGGGGGGTTAGGGTATAAACAGAAGCTTGCTTTAGAACTGCAATTCCACTTGGTCCATTTATCCTTAAATGGAAGTTTCTGATTCAACAAACAAAAACAATCTAATAGCCACAACAAAAACACAAACATTACGACATTTCTTTAGCGCGCAAGCACGTCCGTCACAATCACAGAGACACTGTAAAGAAAAATTGTCTTTCAAGACAATGAAATATATGCAACGAAAGCAAGTTTACACTCGACCAGGTGGCGGGCACTTTTCTTGAGCTGTGTGCCAATAACATTAGCCGTTCTTACGACATAAATTTAATATTCTTTATAATATCGTTGGTAAGTGATATGCAGATATCCATAAATTAATCCAATAATGAATTTAAATCCATTAAATCCATCTTCACTTGTTTTAAATCGAATAATCCCAAGAGACTTCGCGGAGTCCTTGTAGACACACACACTGATACACGGAGACTGACGGGGGGATCCGACACTAGAATGGGGACTCCCAGAGGAGGGGTGGGGAGTGCCTGTAAAACGTGGGGGGAGGGGGTTATTGCAGAGGGGGGATGTGCTACGTAAGGGGGTATGTGGGCATGCTGCTGCTTTAACCCTCCCCTAATCCCTCCTACTTCCAGAGAGAGAGAGAGGGAGAGAGCATCTACGTTCAGTTCGCCCCCAAAAACAGCTGAGGGCCGGGTCGCAGTTTGGACGCAGGCGTCTTCGATCCTGGAAAGATCTCTTCGACCGTTGGCTACTGCAGATGAATCCATGGCCGGCCTGTTCCTCTTTCCATCCGTGGGACTTATAACAGCCAATCAATTCCCCTTTACAGGTGTTATTCTTACAGGTGTTGGGGGACACTTAATGACAGATAGAGAGATACAGAGAGAGTAAGAGAGACCAGTCTCGTCCCCACCTCGAGGCATAGAAATTACCATAAACTGCCATTATAGACTTGTCCTAACTACTGGGGTTGAGAACCCGAGGAAAAATGACACTGACCTGAGAGGAGAGAGAGAGAGAGAGAGAGAGAGAGAGAGAGAGAATTATCATATACTTGAACGTAAATAAGTTGTGTATAA
>NW_027171829.1:115000-118527 GCF_036898095.1 Palaemon carinicauda
CCCAGGGGCCCCAACAGGGAAAATAGCCCAGTGATGAAACGAGACAAGGAAAAATAAAATATTTTAAGAACAGTAACAACATTAAAATAAATATTTCCTATATCATTACTGTTGTTATTATTAATATTAATATTATTATTATTATTACTGGCTAAGCTACAACCCAACTTGGAAACGCAGAATGCTATAAGCCCAATGTGCCCACCATCAAAATCAATGTGCCCAAAATCAAAATTAATGTGCCCACCAAAGGCCACCACCAAAATCAATGTGCCCAAAATCAAAATTAATGTACCCACCCAAAGGCCCACCACCAAAATCAATGTGCCCACCATCAAAGTCGTGGAAACATACCCTTCACATCCAATTAATGTGCTTGGAATTCACCCAATGCTTCTTCAAAAGTTCAAAGATGGAGCAAACGCCTTTTTTGCTGACCAGGCAGACATGAGTCTTTTATAGTTTATTTATGACATATTTGTTTTTGATGTTGTTAATAGTTTATATATGACATGTCTGTTTTGACGTTGTTACTGTTTTTAGAATGATTTATTGTTAATTTGTTCTCTTCATTTATTTATTTCCTTATTTCCTTTCCTCACTGGGCTATTTTTCCCTGTTGGAGCCCCTGGGCTTATAGCATCTTGCTTTTCCAACTAGGGTTGTAGCTTGGATAGTAATAATAATAATATAATAACTCGTTTCTTCCATCTTCCTTCTCTTAGGAGGCGACGCATTTCTTAATTAGTTATTATTGACACATGTTTTTTTTTTTTTTTTTTTTTAACCCATGTTTGGGGTATTGGGCAGCTCGTTGCAATTGGCATCTTACATTTAAAAGAATTGCTTGGGTGCATGACTAGGGGCCCTGGGCACTTCGAGAAATATTTCAGGGCGTTGTGAGGTCGTCGAACCTGGGGGATATTGAAAGTTTGTTTTGCTAGGCTGTTTATGCATGTTGCCAATGGTGACTGCATGTGTATATTGTCAACAATGACTTTATGTGCATTGCGCCAGCAATGTTGATGTATGTTGCCAATGGTGACTGCATGTGTATATTGTCAACAATGACTTTATGTGCATTGCCAGCAATGTTGATGTATGTTGCCAATGGTGACTGCATGTGTATATTGCCAACAATGACTTTATGTGCATTGCCAGCAATGTTGATGTATGTTGCCAATGGTGACTGCATGTGTATATTGCCAACATGACTTTATGTGCATTGCCAGCAATGTTGATGTATGTTGCCAATGGTGACTGCATGTGTATATGCCAACAATGACTTTATGTGCATTGCCAGCAATGTTGATGTATGTTGCCAATGGTGACTGCATGTGTATATTGCCAACAATGACTTTATGTGCATTGCCAGCAATGTTGATGTATGTTGCCAATGGTGACTGCATGTGTATATTGCCAACAATGACTTTATGTGCATTGCCAGCAATGTTGATGTATGTTGCCAATGGTGACTGCATGTGTATATTGCCAACAATGACTTTATGTGCATTGCCAGCAATGTTGATGTATGTTGCCAATGGTGACTGCATGTGTATATTGCCAACAATGACTTTATGTGCATTGCCAGCAATGTTGATGTATGTTGCCAATGGTGACTGCATGTGTATATTGCCAACAATGACTTTATGTGCATTGCCAGCAATGTTGATGTATGTTGCCATGGTGACTGCATGTGTATATTGCCAACAATGACTTTATGTGCATTGCCAGCAATGTTGATGTATGTTGCCAATGGTGACTGCATGTGTATATTGCCAACAATGACTTTATGTGCATTGCAGCAATGTTGATGTATGTTGCCAATGGTGACTGCATGTGTATATTGCCAACAATGACTTTATGTGCATTGCCAGCAATGTTGATGTATGTTGCCAATGGTGACTGCATGTGTATATTGCCAACAATGACTTTATGTGCATTGCCAGCAATGTTGATGTATGTTGCCAATGGTGACTGCATGTGTATATTGCCAACAATGACTTTATGTGCATTGCCAGCAATGTTGATGTATGTTGCCAATGGTGACTGCATGTGTATATTGCCAACAATGACTTTATGTGCATGCCAGCAATGTTGATGTATGTTGCCAATGGTGACTGCATGTGTATATTGCCAACAATGACTTTATGTGCATTGCCAGCAATGTTGATGTATGTTGCCAATGGTGACTGCATGTGTATATTGCCAACAATGACTTTATGTATATTGCCAACAATGACTATGTATACTGCCAGATTTGACTATGTATATTGTCAACAATGACTTTATGTATGTTGCCAACCATTACTTTACTTAGATTGCCAACAATGACTTACGTATATCACCAACAATGTTTTTGTATGTTGCCAACAATAACTTTGTTTATATTGCCAAAATGACTTTATTTATATTGCCAACAATGATGAATATCTATATTGCCAACAATGTTTATTTATATGGCCAACAATGACTATGTATTTGCAAACAATGTTTATTTATATGGCCAACAATGACTATGTATATTGCCACAATGTTTATTTATATGGCCAACAATGACTATGTATATTGCCAACAATGTTTATTTATATGGCCAACAATGACTATGTATATTGCCAACAATGTTTATTTATATGGCCAACAATGACTATGTATATTGCCAACAATGTTTATTTATATGGCCAACAATGACTATGTATATTGCCAACAATGTTTATTTATATGGCCAACAATGACTATGTATATTGCCAACAATTTTTATTTATATGGCCAACAATGACTATGTATATTGCAAACAATGTTTATTTATATGACCAATATTGACTATGTATATTGCAAACAATGTTTATTTATATGACCAATATTGACTATGTATATGCAAACAATGTTTATTTATATGACCAATATTGACTATTTATATTGCAAACAATAACTATCTACTAATGTTACCAGCAGTAAATGTTTATGTATGTTGCTACCAGTTAATGTTTATATATGTTACCAGCAAATTCTGTTTACGTATGTTGTCAGGAGGGACTGAATATGTATGTTGCCAATAGCGAATGTTTAAGTATGTTTCACAAACAAAATGTAAGAGACTTAGAGGAAATGATTTTATGTTGAACAGGCTGACATAAGTCTTTTTATAATTTATATACAAAATATCTGTTTTAGTGTTGTTAATGTTTTGAAAACATTTCAATTGTTCAATACTTCTTATATCGTTTATTTATTTCCTTATTTCCTTTCCTCACTGGGCTATTTTTCCCTGTTGGAGCCCCTGGGCTTATAGCATCTTGCTTTCCCAACTAGGGTTGTAGCTTAGCTAATAATAATAATAATAATAATAATAATAATAATAATAATAATAATAATAATAATAATGAGAAACTGGCTGTCTATACATAGACTTCAGAACTAACTCTCTCTCTCCTCTCTCTCTCTCTCTCTCTCTCTCTCTCTCTCCCCTCACTTTATTACAAGGTCGTTATACATGTAAAAAAAAGAGATAATTCTTGCCAATTACA
>NW_027171830.1:0-5000 GCF_036898095.1 Palaemon carinicauda
CTCGGGTAGATGGGAGAAACAGTAGCCATACCCTGGTGAAAGGGGGGTGCGCGTGTGATGCGTACACTAGTATATAAAGTATAATATGATCATTGTTATCTCTCCTCATCTCTATCACTATATTTTCTAGATATGCTTAACTTTGATTACAAACCTTGAATATGAAGAGGAAGTGAAGAAGCTCTGTCCTTCCATGAGTTATTTTATATTATAAATGTCAAAAGTAACAATTCACTGGTCCTACCTCAAAGTCCCCCATATATAATAAAGAGCAAGTGTCTTAATATATATATATATATATATATATATATATATATATATATATATATATATATATATATACAAACATATATATATATATATATATATATATATATATATATATATACAAACATATATATATATATATATATATATATATATATATATATATATATATATATATATATATATAATGTCACGCTGAGCAACATTACCAAATGTATGACTAATCTGTCACTCCTTGTCTCTTGGGTAAGGGGGAGAGGGAGTAGCCGTGTTCTAGTTAGGGATGAGTTGAATCTGTTCGTGTGCGGGCTTATCTATCTCAATGTTTAGCCATCATTTTTGACAGGTTACGTATACTAGTGTTACTGAAAACATGTCTCTTCCAACAGGCTCCGCTTTTTGGACGTGTCGCTGGACGATGACCGAAAAGAAGAGGAGAAGGTGAGTCTGGCCACGAGAATCCGGCGCCGATGCCTTTACGCCAGGAACAACGCCCCCAGGCTGGCATTCACCGCGTTCTTCATGGCTATCAACACAGTGCTCTTCGTCACCAGGGCATACCAGTACTCTCACAGGAACCTGCTGGAAATGGGCGCCAGGGCTTGCGGTAAGTTGAATTCGGCAGGGGCTGTGTTGTGGAAGTTCTTGTTCTTATTTTCAGAGGGCCAGAGATGGCCATAGGTTCTAGAAGGGATGAGGTATGAGAGGGGAAAGTGACAAGTTAGGTGTCATAGCTAAGGTGTATACCATGCGCAATGATGCTTGATGAAGACAATAGTTGTAGTAACATAGGTCCATTATGAGGAACTAAGCTATAGCCTGGTAAACCTACTTATAAATTCTATATCAATTAGAAAAGGCAACAAACGGTGACAATGCATCAACTAAAACTTTTTAAACAAGTAACGCACACTAACCCTTGACACAGTGATTCTTCACTGCTTTAAACCTTCTGACTATCCTGTGATGCTTACAACCCATGTCTTGAATCAGACTGTAAAATGAATGAAGAATCATATTCCCTTGTGGGACTTGAAACCACAATGGTCAAAGAGCTGTGTTGCTATTAACATAGCAAGCCATAGAGATACAAATTTATTTTTGCTCATTCGTACACATTTCGGTGGAATTTTATGAAAAGGACACAGTAGCAGACCTCTCTTAACAAGGTGCATTTTCCCATTACAGTGAGTTTTTTGTAGGAAGAGTAGCATGCACTAACTACACAGGCACAACTACCAATAAAATCATCTTAATATGACATTACATACAGCTGTTAATACTATTCAATTTTCTTAAATGGTAAGCAGACTTTCTTATAACCAAATGTGCCTCCCAATGACAATTAGCTATGACGCTCTATAGAACGATTAGTACGTACTAACTACATAGCACAAAAGGCTATAAAATAACCTACTATAACATCACATACATCCTTTAACACCATTCAACTCGCTCAAATGCTAAACGGACTTCTTCAGAACAAAATGTGTCTCCCAATGACAAATAGCTTTGACGCTCTGTCAAACGAGTATCACGCACTAACAACAGGCTATAAAAGCAACTTAATATATCACATACAGCTGTTAATACCATCCAATTTGCTTGAATGCTAACCAGACGTCCTTATAACCAAAAATGTGTCTCCCAATGGCAATTAGCCATCTCGTTCGCAGTGGTTCTGTCCAGACAGATAGTAGAAAGCCAAGGTGCAGACGGATCACTTCATACGAGAGGTAGTAGTACATTCCGGTATGTGAGCTCAAAGGACATAAAATGATGCTTTCACCCTGCATCCAATTACTAAAGACTCGTTCGTGTTATGACCCTGGTATATATCCGTGGTACTTCCGTGTCGTGTTGTGGAGTCCCAATAGGAAGAAGATTGAAATCTTTTCCGTTTTGGAAGCAACTGTTTATTTATGAAAGGTCTATTTTGTTGTTGTTACTGTTCTTACATTGTTTTATTTTATTTGTTCTTTACTTCTCTTGTAGTTTATCTATTTCCTTATTTGATGCTACTGTTCTTATAGTGTTTTATTTTGACTGTTCATTACTTTTCTTGTAGTTTATCTATTTCCTTATTTAATGTTACTGCTCTTAGATTGTTTTATTTTATTTGTTCATTACTTCTCTTGTAGTTTATTTACTTCCTTATTTGATGCTACTGTTCTTATAGTGTTTTGTTTTGATTGTTCATCACTTCTCTTGTAGTTTATTTACTTCCTTATTTGATGCTACTATTCTTATAGTGTTTTATTTTTCTTGTTCATTACTTCTCTTGTAGTTTATCTATTTCCTTATTTGATATTACTCTTCTTTTAACACGTTATTTTAATTGTCTATTTTATTGTAGTTTTCCTTGTTTTCTTTCCTCACTCGGCTATTTTTTTTCCTTGTTGGAGCCCTTAGAAACATAGTATATTTACAAAAGATTTACTCTGATGCTGTTACTGTTCTTAAAGTATTTCATTCTAATTATTCATTGCTTCTCTTGTAGTTTATTTCTTTTTTTCCTTCCTCACTGGGCTATTTTACCCTGTTAGAGCCCTTTGGCTTTTGACACCCTGCTTTCCAACTCGGATTGTAGCTTAGCTAAGGATAATAATAATAATAATAATAACAATAATAATAATAATAATTGGTCAGTTTAATAACCTTTTATTGTCATTATTGCAAATTACTATATTTGTCATTTAATCGACCGATATAATTGCTGATATATACATATATATATATATATATATATATATATATATATATATATATATATATATAATATATATATATATATATATATATATATATATATATACATATATATATACACATATATATATATATAAATATATATATATAATAATATAAATATATATATACACACACACACACATATATATATATATATATATATATCTATATATATATATATATATATATATATATATATATATATATATATATATATATATATATATATATATACAGTATATATATATATATATATATATATATATACAGTATATATATATATATATATATATATATATATATATATATATATATATATATATATATAAATTTTGATAATCATCACACCCAGCCAAAATCTTTGAAATTTCATTAACCAATACGAAATAATATTTCAAAACTTCAAGAATTCATTAATTGCAATCGTCCAAAACCAAAACTTTAAATATCCACTAATTGCAATTGTCCAAAACTATAAATATTTATCAATTGCAATCATCCAAAATCAAAACTTTAAATATTTATTGATTAAAATCCTCCAAAACAAAACTTTAAATATCCATTAACATCAATCGTCCAAAACCAAAACTTGAAATATTCATTAAAATCATCCATAAACAAAACTTTAAATAATCCTTAATTATTATCCTCCAAAACAATACTTTAAACATTAATTAATTGCAATCGTCCAAAGACAAAATTTTAAATAATCCTTAATTATTATCCTCCAAAACAATACTTTAAACATTAATTAATTGCAATCGTCCAAAGACAAAACTTTAAATATTCATTAAAATCATCCATAAACAAAACTTTAAATAATCCTTAATTATTATCCTCCAAAACAATACTTTAAACATTAATTAATTGCAATCGTCCAAAGACAAAACTTTAAATAATCCTTAATTATTATCCTCCAAAACAATACTTTAAACATTAATTAATTGCAATCGTCCAAAGACAAAACTTTAAATATTCATTAAAATCATCCAAAAACAAAACTTTAAATAATCATTAATTATTATCCTCCAAAACAATTCTTTAAATATTGATTAATTGCAATCGTCCAAAGACAAAACTTTAAATATCCATTAACAGCAATCGTCCAAAACCAAAACTTGAAATATTCATTAAAATCATCCAAAAACAAAACTTTAAATAATCATTAATTACAATCGTCTGAAATTAAAACTTTAAATATTCAATAAATATAACTGCCTGAAATCTTTAAAATTAAACCAATACAACTGATAAACACAAGAAAAGTACATCAGTGAACACAACTCAATTGGAATTTCATGGTTAACAATCACCTATCAACAAACGTAAGGTCAATAGGAAGTTAACCTTTAATTGTTAGGCAACGAAGCCTTAATGATTGTTGACATAGAGAAGGGGGTAATTAAGACACGCATCAAAGATCCTGCGGTTTTTGACGTGCGGTTTTTTTGTGACTTGCGGTTTTTTTTTTGACTTGCTGGTTTTTTTACTTGCAGTTTTTTGTGAATTATTTTTTTTTTACTCGTGTTTTTTTTTTTTTTTTTTTTTTTGGACGCACGGCTTTTTGACTTGTTGTTTTTTGACTTGCGGTTTTTTGGACCTGCGGTGGTTTATTACTTGCTGTTTTTTGACACGCGTTGAAGCCATTGCTGAACGGTGGAACGAATTTGATCGTAGGATATCAGGGTTTGTGTTGATGGGTCTTTTGTTTATTTCTCTCTCTCTCTCTCTCTCTCTCTCCTCTCTCTCTCTCTCCTCTCTCTCTCTCTCTCTCTCTCTCTCTCTCTCTCTCTATTGATTTTTATATTTCTTTCATAGTTCAAAAACTTCATTAACGATGCTTACCAATTTCCCAACATCTTTTACACGTCATAGCCAGCAACAACAACAACAACAACAACAACAAAACAACAACAACAACAAAACAACAACAAAACCAACAAAACAACAACAACAACAAAACAACAACAACAACAAAACAA
>NW_027171830.1:15000-118260 GCF_036898095.1 Palaemon carinicauda
TTTTGAAGTTCTTCAACTTCTCTCATCCATCTCCCGTTCCCATCATTTATCCTCAATTCTCCTCCTTCCCATCCTTTTGAAGTTCTTCAACTTCTCTCATCCATCTCCCGTTCCCATCATTTATCCTCAATTCTCCTCCTTCCCATCCTTTTGAAGTTCTTCAACTTCTCTCATCCATCTCCCGTTCCCATCATTTATCCTCAATTCTCCTCCTTCCCATCCTTTTGAAGTTCTTCAACTTCTCTCATCCATCTCCCGTTCCCATCATTTATCCTCAATTCTCCTCCTTCCCATCCTTTTGAAGTTCTTCAACTTCTCTCATCCATCTCCCGTTCCCATCATTTATCCTCAATTCTCCTCCTTCCCATCCTTTTGAAGTTCTTCAACTTCTCTCATCCATCTCCCGTTCCCATCATTTATCCTCAATTCTCCTCCTTCCCATCCTTTTGAAGTTCTTCAACTTCTCTCATCCATCTCCCGTTCCCATCATTTATCCTCAATTCTCCTCCTTCCCATCCTTTTGAAGTTCTTCAACTTCTCTCATCCATCTCCCGTTCCCATCATTTATCCTCAATTCTCCTCCTTCCCATCCTTTCTATTTTCTTCAATTCCTCTCATCCATCTCCTGTCCCCATCATTTATCCTTAATTCTCCTTCTTCCCATCCTTTTGAAGATCTTCAACTTCTCTCATCCATCTCCCGTTCCCATCATTTATCCTTAATTCTCCTCCTTCCCATCCTTTTGAAGTTCTTCAACTTCTCTCATCCATCTCCCGTTCCCATCATTTATCCTTAATTCTCCTCCTTCCCATCCTTTCTATTTTCTTCAAATCCTCTCATCCATCTCCTGTCCCCATCATTTATCCTTAATTCTCCTCCTTCCCATCCTTTTGAATTTCTTCAATTTCTCTCATCCATCTCCTGTTCCCATCATTTATCCTCAATTCTCCTCCTTCCCATCCTTTTGAAGTTCTTCAACTTCTCTCATCCATCTCCCGTTCCCATCATTTATCCTTAATTCTCCTCCTTCCCATCCTTTTGAAGTTCTTCAACTTCTCTCATCCATCTCCCGTTCCCATCATTTATCCTCAATTCTCCTCCTTCCCATCCTTTTGAAGTTCTTCAACTTCTCTCATCCATCTCCCGTTCCCATCATTTATCCTTAATTCTCCTCCTTCCCATCCTTTTGAAGTTCTTCAACTTCTCTCATCCATCTCCCGTTCCCATCATTTATCCTTAATTCTCCTCCTTCCCATCCTTTTGAAGTTCTTCAACTTCTCTCATCCATCTCCCGTTCCCATCATTTATCCTCAATTCTCCTCCTTCCCATCCTTTTGAAGTTCTTCAACTTCTCTCATCCATCTCCCGTTCCCATCATTTATCCTTAATTCTCCTCCTTCCCATCCTTTCTATTTTCTTCAATTCCTCTCATCCATCTCCTGTCCCCATCATTTATCCTTAATTCTCCTCCTTCCCATCCTTTTGAAGTTCTTCAACTTCTCTCATCCATCTCCCGTTCCCATCATTTATCCTTAATTCTCCTCCTTCCCATCCTTTTGAAGTTCTTCAACTTCTCTCATCCATCTCCTGTTCCCATCATTTATCCTCAATTCTCCTCCTTCCCATCCTTTTGAAGTTCTTCAACTTCTCTCATCCATCTCCCGTTCCCATCATTTATCCTTAATTCTCCTCCTTCCCATCCTTTCTATTTTCTTCAATTCCTCTCATCCATCTCCTGTCCCCATCATTTATCCTTAATTCTCCCCCTTCTCATCCTTTCTAATTTCTTCAATTTCTCTCATCCATCTCCTGTTCCCATCATTTATCCTTAATTCTCATTCTTACCATCTTTTTGAATTTCTTAAATTTCTCTCATCCATCTCCTGTTCCCATCATTTATCCTTAATTCTCCTCCTTCCCATCCTTTCTAATTTCTTCAATTTCTCTCATCCATCTCCCGTTCCCATCATTTATCCTTAATTCTCCTCCTTCCCATCCTTTCTATTTTCTTCAAATCCTCTCATCCATCTCCTGTCCCCATCATTTATCCTTAATTCTCCTCCTTCCCATCCTTTTGAATTTCTTCAATTTCTCTCATCCATCTCCTGTTCCCATCATTTATCCTCAATTCTCCTCCTTCCCATCCTTTTGAAGTTCTTCAACTTCTCTCATCCATCTCCCGTTCCCATCATTTATCCTTAATTCTCCTCCTTCCCATCCTTTCTATTTTCTTCAATTCCTCTCATCCATCTCCTGTCCCCATCATTTATCCTTAATTCTCCTCCTTCTCATCCTTTCTAATTTCTTCAATTTCTCTCATCCATCTCCTGTTCCCATCATTTATCCTTAATTCTCATTCTTACCATCTTTTTGAATTTCTTAAATTTCTCTCATCCATCTCCTGTTCCCATCATTTATCCTTAATTCTCCTCCTTCCCATCCTTTCTAATTTCTTCAATTTCTCTCATCCATCTCCTGTTCCCATCATTTATCCTTAATTCTCCTCCTTCCCATCCTTTCTAATTTCTTCAATTTCTCTCATCCATCTTCTGTTCCCATCATTTATCCTTAATTCTCATTCTTACCATCTTTTTTAATTTCTTCAATTCCTCTCATCCATCTCCTGTTCCCATCATTTATCCTTAATTCTCCTCCTTCCCATCCTTTCTAATTTCTTCAATTTCTCTCATCCATCTCCTGTTCCCATCATTTATCCTTAATTCTCCTCCTTCCCATCCTTTCTAATTTCTTCAATTTCTCTCATCCATCTTCTGTTCCCATCATTTATCCTTAATTCTCATTCTTACCATCTTTTTGAATTTCTTCAATTCCTCTCATCCATCTCCTGTTCCCATCATTTATCCTTAATTCTCCTCCTTCCCATCCTTTCTAATTTCTTCAATTCCTCTCATCCATCTCCTGTTCCCATCATTTATCCTTAATTCTCCTCCTAACCATCTTTTTGAATTTCTTCAATTCCTCTCATCCATCTCCTGTTCCCATCATTTATCCTTAATTCTCCTCCTAACCATCCTTTTGAATTTCTTCAATTTCTCTCATCCTATCCCCATCATTTATTCATTTATATATACCTCTCCTCCCTACTGTCCATCTACCCTAATCCAACCCCTTGAATGTATCATTTTCAACCTCACATCAACCAAATATTAAACTGTCAATTATCATCTATCAATCTAAATGCACTGCCATCTTCACGCGTCAAATTCATGGCATCAACTCCATTCAACTCGCTAATACCACCGACCATCCATCTCTATTTGCATTGAACTTATCCCCATAGCTAGACAAGTCCATTCACTCATCCTTCAAGATCACTGTACTAATGACTTAAGCTCATCCTGCCTTACTTCTCATCCTTCCCTGCATCTGTCCAGTGTCGAATCCTTGCTGGCTCCTCCTCGTCTAACACAACATATCCCTACCATCCCCATATCCTCATCCTAACGTCACACTTCATTTCAGGCTGACTAGGGATCCTTATCATCATCATAATCAAAACTGATAACTAGTTATTCATTGTCCATGAAGGGTCATGAATAGTGTTCTCTTCTGGGCTTATTTCAGGTCTGGTGAACTTGCGAAGGTGGTAGCATGTCGTAGTAATCGTTACTTACTTTAACCCCTTTCAGCACTGCTACGTACCTACGTATACTCGTGTAAGTGTTCTAGTTGTGAAAAAGTTCCAGAAGCTTTGTCAAACATGATCCCTTTTGTCTGAAACCATGTTAGCTGTCAATCAGAAGATTGTTTTTTCCTATATGTTCTATTAAGGCTTTCAAGAGGCTGCAGCCACCACTAGAAACTATCGAGCTAGAGTGAGCCCCGAACTCCCGTCCAACAGATTCCCAGGCAGGGACGTTTCCAATAGGCTACCACAATCCTTAAATAAAATGCTAAGTATAACAGTACATATCTTACACTAAACTTGAAAGTAAGTTATATTTATAATCAGAGTCTATCTATCTATTTACCAAGGCACTACCCCTGAATTTTAGGGGGTAGCCGACATCAAACCAGAAACAAAAGAGAACTTTTCCTCTCTTCGCTGTTCCCAGCCTGACAAGGTACTCAGCCGACTTAAGCTAGTACTGCTAGGGTGCCACAGATCAGTCCAATTTGCTTCACCAGTTACCTGTTTAGAAAAAACTGCCTGAAATAAGTCCAGAGGGACCACTACTTCATGACCTTAGAAACCACAATTCCATGAAGGCTATTTTTGGGGCTTGTTCAAATGTCATTTTAATCTCGCATCTAAATCAATTGCAAAAGAAACATGAACAATTGAAGCAGGCCTCATTTAACAATGGAATGTGGCTATGCCTTGAAATTGACATCTTCGTAATTTTCAAACCATCATCGGAAGTTACAGTAGCATGTTTCCAAAATTCTGTGAATCGTACATTTGTCTCTGGGCCCTTCCATGTCAGAGAAAGATAAATCACCCTTTTAAACAAATAACGATAATTTTCAGTGCTCTTTTGTGTGTTTAATAGCTTATTACTCCAGTGGATCTCGCAAAAGTTCTTAGTGAGAATTTTTGGTTTGCAACAATCAATACCTACTACTTGATCCTGCTCACCATGAGCAGTAGTGACCAATAAAACCATTCTTTTCTCCTATGTGTGACCGTTTTTCAGCAAGGAGATGTGTTAAACTTTTCCAGGGTTGCAGATACAGAGTGAACACAAATGAGACAGAGGTGTCTGACTTTGTTGATACGAGTGCAAAAGTGGCCATCTGTGTTGTACTCTTGTGGTCTGACATTTTCCCGAAGGGACGATCCGCCACATATATGAACCGTTAAAACGATCCCTTTTCATTAATATCAGTTTATATGATAGAAAATCCTTCAAAGATCACACTAGAGGGTGGCAATTGTAGAACCATGTTTCTTAATTATACTTGTGAAGCCAAAATGTAAGAGAAAAAACAAGAAATTCTGTGTTGCTCCTTAGATAGAAAGGCACTCCAGAGAAGAAACCTATTGGAAAAATGGGTAATCAGGCAAGTGACTATTAGCAAAATGTCCATTACGGCAAGTGTCTATTGGCGAAATATCTATTCAGGCAAGTGACTATTAGCAAAATGTCCATTACGGCAAGTGTCTACTGGCGAAATATCTATTCAGGCAAGCGACTATTAGCAAAATGTCCATTACGGCAAGTGTCTATTGGCGAAATATCTATTCAGGCAAGTGACTATTAGCAAAATGTCCATTACGGCAAGTGTCTACTGGCGAAATATCTATTCAGGCAAGCGACTATTAGCAAAATGTCCATTACGGCAAGTGTCTATTGGCGAAATATCTATTCAGGCAAGCGACTATTAGCAAAATGTCCATTACGGCAAGTGTCTACTGGCGAAATATCTATTCAGGCAAGCGACTATTAGCAAAATGTCCATTACAGCAAGTGTCTATTGGCGAAATGTCTACTTGGACAAGTACCTATTGGCAAAATGTGCATTCAGACAAGTGCCTATTGGAAAAATATCTCGTCAGGCTAGTGCCTACTGGCAAACTGTACCTTCAGGCATGTGTCTATTAGCAAAATGTCCAGTACAGCAAGTGTCTAATGGGAAAATGTCCCTTCGGGCAAGTGACTATTATCAAAATCTCCCTTCAGGCAAGTGTTTACTGACAAAATGACCATTTAGGCAACTGTCTATTGGCAAAATGTTCCTTCAGATAAGTGTCTATTGGATAAAACATCCAAGGAAACTATTATTTTTCTGTGTTACTGACTAACCAAACTTTCTTATTTCAGGTTTATCGAATTGTATAAACAACTGTAACTTCTGTTTGTAAATATTTTCTCAGATGTAATATCTATTTCAAAATGGTTGGGCCTTTGGATGTTCTTGTGTGTTACATATCCACAGTAATTAAAAAGCCTTTTTACCTATGAAAACAATTTAATTCTAATCAAATTCAATTAAAAATAAAAAGGAAATGTCAGCCTGAGATGATGATAATGATGTGTTAGAATTGTATTATAAGATGTCCCCAGTCTTTCAATATCTTATAAACCAGACTATTTCTAAGGTTACTGTTTATTCAGAAGTGTGAGTTCATAACCATAAATTGTTCATATCTCGTCCCTTGAAAATTAAGATTAAAGTCAAATTTCAAAACTCAAATTAAACTCAAATAAGTAACTTGTGAAATGTAAACATACAAAATCAAAATCAAGGATAGGTGATTTTATTGTTTAATATCTATCAAACAAAAAAAATCCTCCACTTAAAGATTTCTCGTAGTTTGTATCTAGTATTTTGTTCACACATGAGGAGGAGCTGCCATTGATTAAGCCCACCCACATTACACCCACTCCCTCCCCCTGAAAAATAACAGACGCCCCCTTTCCCTTCGCCTGCAATGTACCTCCCTCTGTCCTGATCCTGGTACCTTGGCCTCTTTCCCGTAGGAATGTATTGGCACTATTCCTGTATGAATAAATTGGCACTCAACCTGTATGAATGTACTGGTACTTTTCCCATATGAATGTATAGGTACTTTTCCCATACGAATGTACAGGCACTTTTCCTGTATGAATAAATTGGCACTTTTCCTGTATAAGTGAACAGACCCTTTTCCCGTATGAGTGATTTGGCACCTCTCCCATATGAAGTAATTGGTATTTTCCCGTGTGAATGTATTGGCACTTTTTCCGAATGAGAGAGCTGACATTTTCCCCGTATGAAACAATTCGCACTTTTCTCGTATGAATGCATTGGCACTTTCGTGTATGAATAAATTGGCACTTTTCCCGTATGAGTGAGTTGGTATTTCTGTATGGATAAATTGGCACTTTTCCCGTATGAGTGAGTTGGTATTTCTTTATGGATAAATTGGCACTTTTCCCGTATGAGTGAGTTGGTATTTCTGTATGGATAAATTGGCACTTTCCCCATATGAATATACAGGCACTTTTCCTATATGACTAAATTGGCACTATCGTGTATGAATAAATTGGCCCTTTTCCCGTATGAGTGAGTTGACACTTTTTCCCGTATGAATGTATTGGCACTTTTTCCCAATGAGAGACTTGGCACTTTTCGCGTATGAAGACATTAGTCCTTTCCCCGTATGAATGAATGAAAAAAAACAATATTTTTTTTTTTTTTTGTACTTCTGTGTCCTATACATTTTAGAAGGAGCAAACATCCTTCCTAATTAGAATATTACCCTTAAAATAAATCTGAGGAGGTGCAATTTACAGTGACACCCCTTTCAGGAAGGATGTTTGGTAGCACAACTCTTATTTCACTATCATCTTCAATTTGTTTTCACCATCACCAAATTTTATCACTATTCAAAACATCTGTTTTAAAAAAGAACGTTAATCCCTCACGGCCTACTTTCTTCTATGAACTTATCAGGGGGAAGCAGATGACTAAAAATATTTATGATTTAGGTGAAGCTGGATTATTGTTATTGTCTCCAGACAAGGAAGGTAAGGAGTTTTGCACACTAATACAGTCTCGAGTACCTGTTTCTCCCACACTTCCTAGCCTCTATCAACGCTAATTGAATAATACTGTATGTGTATGTATACACAACCTTCTCTATCCTATGTATGACCGTGTGTATGAAGTATTTATTAGACTGATATATTTGTGCATGTTATGAGTAGAGTAACTAACTTTTAATCCAGTGGATTTATCAGAAACTATTATAGTCATCAAGTTACAGATTTATTTAGAATATTGTCACAAATTTACATTGAAATTTCTCTAAATTTATTTCTATATCGATTAACAAAGCTTATAGTAAATAGATTTATACTATATCAATTCATTTCGAGATACTTGTTCTACTCGCAATAAAATATCTTTCCTTAGATAAGAGTAAATAATAAAAAATTAAATTGTTCTCAAATTTGTCTGATCTCAACTTGGAACTAACTCGATTTATTAATGAATACGTAAACTTTCAGAAAAAAAATTTCCTAAATATAAATAATTTAATTATATTTCACGAAACCATAACTTTCTCTCTGTAGCCCCCTCCACCACCAATGAAGACACACCAAACTCCTCATTGGTGGTGCCCCGGGTTGACCTAGAATGACCTTTCCCTCGTTTCTCCCCCATTCTCTCGCCGCAGTCAACATGAGCGAAGCTACGGGCATCAGCATGGCCTCCTACATATGGGACACGAGTCATGGCATCGGATGGATTGGGGGCATGGCGAATCCTACGGGCGTGGCCCTTTTGGTCCTCCTAACGATTATCGTGGCTTTCAGTCATCGCATGGTCAGGAAGTCCGGATATTTCGAGGTGAGGAGAGACAGAGAATTTGTACCCACAAATACATAATACCAAATAGCGGCCAAATAACAGAGGCCTAAATATCAAACACCTATCAAAATATTTCATTCAAATTCCTCCACCCTTCTTACAGAGCCATATCATACTACAGGCCTACTTTCTCAGTCTCTAAAAATATCCATTTATTAACCTCCCAGTAGTACCTGTTTATTGATTGAGTGACGTACACCTGTTATGCCAAACTAACTAAGACTCCCTTATTCGCGATGTGCACCGGCTATGCCAGGCTAACTAAGACTCCCTTAATCGCGATGTGCAACGGCTATGCCAGGCTAACTAAGACTCCCTTATTCGCGACGTGCACCTACTATGCCAGGTTAACAAGGACTCCTTTATTCGCGACGTGCACCTGCTATAACAGGCTAACTAAGACTCCCTTATTAGCGACGTGCACTGGCTATGCCAGACTAACTAGACTCCCTAATTCGCGATGTGCACCTGCTATGCCAGGCTAACAAGGACTCTCTTATTCGCGACGTGCACCTGCTATACCAGGCTAACTAAGACTCCCTTATTAGTGACGTGCACCGGCTATGCCAGGCTAACTAAGACTCCCTTATTCGCGACGTGCACCTGCTATGCCAGGCTAACAAGGACTCCCTTATTCGCGATGTGCATCTGCTATACCAGGCTAACTAAGACTCCCTTATTTGCGACGCCAGACTAAGACTCCCTTACTCGCGACGTACACCTGAAACGCCAGGCTAAGGCTCCCTTATTCACGAAGTGCACCTGCTATTCCAGACTAACTAAGACTCCCTTATTTGCAGATCTTCTACTGGACCCATCTGCTGTCCCTCCCCTTCTGGGTCCTGTTGGTCCTTCACGGGCCAAACTGCTGGAAATGGCTGCTGTTCCCCGGATGTGCCTTCCTCTTCGAGACGGCTGTCAGGATTGCTCAGGTGTGCTCGGCCAGAGGACAGACACAGGTCATCAGGGGATCAATCATGCCCTCGCAGGTCAGTTGAGAGAGAGAGAGAGAGAGAGAGAGAGAGAGAGAGAGAGAGAGAGAGAGAGAGAGAGAGAGAGAGGGGGAGTATTCACTCTGCATAGAGGTAATCCCTAGATATATATGAGAGATAGAGCATTTAAGCTGTATAGAGCTAATCCGTAGATAAATGAGAGAGAGAGAGAGAGAGAGAGAGAGAGAGAGAGAGAGAGAGAGAGCACATTTACTTTGCATTGAGCTAATCCCCACGTAAAAGGTCTATATTTTGGGGGAAACTAATTCAAACTTAACCAACAGGTTGTCAAGTTACTGATCCGTCGGCCAATGGACTTCGACTTCAAGCCAGGCGAATATGTCTATTTGAACATCCCTTCTATTGCACGCTATGAATGGCATCCATTTACTATTTCCTCGGCTCCTGAACGAGAAGGTACGTGTGGGCATGTACTGTCTTTAGGTCTAACGAACGTAACTTTCAAATACTACACTTAAGACGTCCATGTGGGCATGTACTATCTTAGGTCTAACAAATGAAATTTTCAAATAACACACTTTGAATGTCTTTAATTAGTTTCACCAACAAATATTCCACCATTCCAGATGTCTTCACCGTCCACATCCGATCTGTGGGAGAATGGACGAGACGCGTGTACGAAATGTACCAACCTGACCGGAAGAACTCCGACCCACCTAATGAGAGAAATACCTCCGACCAACTGCAGAAGAAGATCTCGGGCATCCTGAACCCAGCATTCACCACTGATGACGACAGGGACCCTACCCCTGAGAACCACACGGCCATCGACGTAGACGACGATGAAGCAGGCACGACCGACAGAGGAGGAAGGTACATCAACAATTTGATGGAGTTCAATCGCAAAATGAGCGTCTACACACGTCCAGCCTTGTTGCAGGTCGAAGCAGAGTGCAAACCGACCATGGTGGTGGTTCCCGCCTCATATGACAACAGCAAGAATTCCAGCCGTCAGACTCCCAGCAAGCTTGAAAGAAAGAAGTCAAGTAGTCTGTCAAACCTGTCAGCACTGAAAGCGGCCGAGTGTCCCTCACCGCAGCAGACGGATTCTGGCCGGTCTTCGTGCAGCGGTAGTCATTCCAGTTTGGACTCGCTGAGCGACAGCAACTGCACTGATGTCTTCCAGCAGCATCAACACAGCATGCACTGCACGACGTCAGGCGATTGTCAGATGGTGGGCGAGGCCAGAAAGAGAAGAAGACGTTCGTTAGGATCGAATCGAATTGAAGTACAAAATTCTGAGCCTCCGAAGAAGCAGATTGTGGTATGACATCGTGATTGATATGTAACCATAGTCCTAATGAGTATGCCATTATACATCTTCATTCATATCTTTTTTTTTTTTTTTTAATAAATTTGATAAGAACAATTAATTGTAGTTCTAACACACTTCTTCCTTTTGACAGGTTTTGGTAGATGGACCTTACGGCACCCCATCTACGAGAATATTCTCCGTGAGCCACGCCGTCCTCATCGGCGCAGGCATTGGCATTACACCTTTTGCTTCCATCTTACAGAGCGTTATGGCCAGGTGAGAATTTCTGTTATTCCAAGAGTGTGCTCAAGCTCCGCTTTGCAATATATAAATAATAATATAGACCTAATTTACAGCTCAAATTATATCTATTATAACATCAATATGTAGAAACAGACCAGCTATAAGTGACCCTATGATACCAGAAGACGAGTGAACCAACTGTAAGCAGAATTAGAAAACTTTAAGAGGTCGTGTGGACTAATTCAAAATAACTGCTTCATGTGAATGTGATTTTTAGATACAATGTAGGACTATCTCACTTTAATAAAATCCCACTAAGGTTGTAGTGGTGGTGGTGATGATGGCCTGTTGGTAACGTCCTTGACTAGTGATCGCCAGACTGGGCTTCGAGTCCCGCTCAAACTTGTTAGTTCATTTGATCGCTGTAACCTCACCATCCTTGCGAGCTGCGGATGGGGAGTTTGGGGGAACCTATAGGGCTACCTGCTGTCATCAGCAGCCATAGCCTGGCCCTCCTTGGCCCTAGCTTGGGTGGAGAGGGCGCTTGGGCATTGATCATATGAATATATTGGTCAGTCTCTAGGGCATTGCTCTACTATGGTATTGTCACTGTCACTTTCCTCTGTCATTTATAACTGACCTTTAAACCTTTAAAAGCATCATGCTATAAGCCCTGAGGCTCCAACAGGGGAAAAGAGCCCAGTGAGGAAAGGAAATAAATCAACTATATGAGAAGTGATGAATAAAAAATAAAAGCTTAAATACTTATATAATTCTTGTGATTAAATTTGTCCGTTTATCGAAATGCAGCTAGTTATAAAAGTTATAAAAGTGAGAATAGGCCTATATACAATTAAAGGCTTCAAAGTTACTCATGAATGGCAAAGACAAGGAACAGTGGCAATACCCTGAAGACAGAACTTATATACAAATGATCAACACCCAAGCCCCCTCCCGTCAAGCTAGGACCAAGCAGGGCAAGGCAATGGCTACTGATGACTCAGCAGATAGACCTTTAGGCTCCACCCACTAAACCAGCCCACCCTATCCCTAGCTCACAAGTATGGTTAGGTTGCAGACTACTAAAAACTATCGAGCTTGAGTGAGATCTCGAACTCCCCTCCAACATATTACCAGGAGGGAAGGTCTCAAGAAGGCTATCACAAAAATACATTGATACATCTCAAAAATACATCTCAGCAACCAAATATCTATCATTAAAAACCAATAGATATGTGAGAACCAATAGGTCTATGTCCTTGATTAAAATAGATAGGAATAAAATAGATTATAATTGTTACAGCCAGTAACGTTAATTTAACATAGACCTACATCACACATACCCCACCCACAAAAAAAAAAAAAATTCAATAAACTTTTAATAATGAAAATCTGAAATCGAGGCTAGGCCTATGATAAAATACATTTGATTTCCATGTATTATCGGTGTGTTTATTTATCCCATGAAATAAGACATAAATGTAAATATATATATACGAATATCTCCCCTATATCATAAAGAGCAAGTGTCTGGGTATATATATATATATATATATATATATATATATATATATATATATATATATATATATATATATATATATATATACACCCTCCCCGGGAGTGGGGAGAGAGTATTCATACCCTGGTGAGAGAGGGTACCCAGAGAGGTACACTCAAAAATCACAATTACCTATAAATTGCTGAACCGTTTTAGTTAAGAAAGGGGGCGGGGGTGAGAAAGGTTGAATCTGTGCATGTATGTGCATATCTATCTTATTTAGCTGTCAATTTTGACGGGACACGTACGCTAGTTATAACAGACAATTCAATATATCTCTCTATTCCAGGTACCGAGCTGCGAAAGCACCTTGTCCTTACTGCCATCTACCGAGCTGTGTGGCTCTCCCAGCTACACTAAGGAAGTTACGAAAGGTATAATAATATTAAATCATATTTTTAAGATGTCTTTGGTATGGCGTGATCTCAGAAATTATTCTTTTGTTTTGGTATCCGATCTCATTATTTTTAATAGATTAAAAAGCAAGAAAACATAAGAACATTAAGATCCGTTTGTACTGGCAAGCGGTAATGTTGAGCTGCGCACGCTAACATCAATGATTGCTTATCAATTCTTATAAAACCCGATATAATATATATATATATATATATATATATATATATATATATATATATATATATATATATATATATATATATATATATATATATGTTTAGGAAATCTAATGGTTCTTCGCATACCAAAGCAAAAGCACGCCTTTGAAATCGCATACCAAAACAGCGCCTATTTTAATATTGGTATTGTCAATTAATTCACGAGGTAGGCCTAATGCCGAAACTTACGGTTTCATGCCATGCAAATGATAATGGTAAATATATGACACTTTTAATTTCTAGCTAAATGTATGAACCATTTATTTATCCTACTCGTTATCAAATTTGCTAAGATAATGATAATTTGGGGGGACCCCAGCATCCTGCTAGTCTAACTAGTGTTGTAGCTTAGCTTGTAATAATAATAACAACAATAAAAACAAAAACAACAACAACAATAATAATAATAATTAATAACTAGGTTTTAGATGTAGGAACACCAAAACAGAATGAGTTGCAACAATAGTAATGATAAAAAATGCATAACAAACATAAAATAATCAGTAAGAAAAATATATGGTTCATATATATGGCGTGAAATCAAGATATCATAATTGCCTATTGTTCATATCACGTCTCTCAAATAGTTTTTGTACAACCATTTCTCGCTTTCTGGCAAACATAATCTCACAGCTCATCTGTTCTGGCAAGCCATACATGTGTGAGCTGGGAGTGCCAATCATATAAGTCATTATTTCTGGGATATATTTGCCTTCAAGATATCAACAATAGCTTCATACTGAATGTAGTTTGTTTTAAGCATAATGAAGTACAAAATATAGATGAAATTACGTATATTTGGGACCTCTTAATTGGTTAAATAAAGGCGGGTTTACACGGCCGAGCAGCTCGCTGAGCCCGGTTGTCGAGCCTACTTGTAGAACGGCTCGAAGAGCTTTCAGACAGTACATCGAACCTCAGTGTGCCTCGTGCTAAAACAACGTCAACATGTCTCTCGACCAGGACGATTTGATAGCCATTGCTTCAGCAGGGGCACTAAGGAGGAAAAAAAGAGATCAAAGTGGACGAAGGATTGGCTTCTAAAAAGAGAAATTTTCACACACCAACTTGCTTATTACTTTAAAATTAAGGCTTTGAAATTAGTTCTTTCAATATTTCATGCAGAGCCGCTATTCCTTTGTTTCTGGCCACTTTATTGGAATTGTCTTTTGATTTAACTTCCATAAAGCTGGATGAGCCCGATATGCATGTATGAAATCAAGTACGATTTCCTTCTCATTCTTGCTTTCATTAATGGCAGCCATTATTCATTTCTTTGATGATGTTTCCTCTAGCAGGTTTGAATAACAACTGAGGTTCGATGCTCGACACCCGTTCACACGTTCACATCGTTCGTCAAACAATGTAGCTCCGCCCACAAAAGTCAAGATGAGCCTGACTTTCATCGAGCCGTTCGACGAACGCGCTCGACAACCAAATAGCCCGTTTACACGCTCGAACATCAATTCAAACACAGGGTTGTCGAGCCAGGCTCGACTAGCTGCTCGCCCGTGTAAACCCCGCTTAAGAGTTGATGTTTACGAAATACGAAAGTACAGAAAAACTGTCAAAATCGAATGATGAACAACGCAAGCGCGTAACCCACAATGAGTCTCCCGAAAGTAAACAATGTACTTGTCACTAGCCAAGCTACATCCCTATTTTGAAAAGCAGGATAGTATAAGCCCAAGGACTCCAACAGGGAAAATATCCCATTGGGGAGATGAAAAAAGGAAATAAACTATATGAGAAGTCATAGATAATGAATATGAAATATCTTAAGATCATTAACAACGTTAAAATAGATCTGTCACATAGAAAGTCCACGTTTTATTATAACCAAAATACCATAATAGCCAGCAATCGTCATTTCTTATACAGAATTTCAGTATTTTATATAACCCGTAAATTCTAATCTTTTGGAACTAAATTAGTTCAATATTGCAGAGAATGTTTTGATGTTGAACAGGCTGACATGATATATATATATATATATATATATATATATATATATATATATATATATATATATATATATATATATATATATATATTTTAACGTTGTTACATGAGATATTTTATGTTTTATTCATTACTTCTTATATACATACATACATACATATATATATATATATATATATATATATATATATATATATATATATATATATATATATATATATATATTATTTCCGTATTTCCTTTCCTCACAGGGCTATTTTCCCCTGTCTGAGTCTTTTGGCTTGTAGAATCCTGTTTTACCAACTAAGGTTGTAGCTTAGCTGCTGCTGCTGCTAATAATAATAATAATAATAATAATAATAATAATAATAATAATAATAATAATAATAATAATAATAATAATAATAATAATAATAATAATATATGGGAAATGTAACCTTATGATATACCTACACTGTATTCCCACCAATAAAAATCAAAGGACTGATATATATATATATATATATATATATATATATATATATATATATATATATATATATATATATATATATATATATATATATATATATATATATTAAAAACATTTGTATTTATCTTTTAAACAGAACGCTCAAATCGATATAGTTTAACATAAATTACGCAAAACAGTTAATTATAATTTTTCGATATAATATATCATCGGTTTAGGCGCCTAATTTTACGTTCGACTCATCTTTAAATTTAAGTCAAATATATATCCTCCCTCACATTCTTTAAATATGACAACGCTGCTAATTTCATGTTAAATACTATATATATAATAAAACAGATTAACTACTTTAGTTTACATAGTATTAAAACAGAAATATTAAAGCAATTTTTACCTTTAGTTGAACACCAAAGCTAACATCTTGTCCCGCCTTTTTCAAAATAGAACCTTCATTATTTTTGCGGATATTTCTTGATCAAGACAAATAAATCTTATGTAATTTGTAAAATCTGTTTCTTCAAAGCACCGTTGCTTTGCTGTGACCACCTTTCTTGCTTTGACAGCGTTTAGCCTTCGAAAAATGAGATGGTTTTGACAAGTAATCACTCCGAGAGTTTCGCGGACACGGTCTGAATAAACACTGAAGTCTGATTATTATTATTGTTTCTTCTTCGTGTCATTTTAACGGGGAAACGAGAGCAAACTATTGACCTTTATACTTTTAGACCTATAAAATAGAATTATTCATTATCATATACTCGTAACTTTATAGTTAGAATATAATCGTAGTATAGTTATTCTTGATTACTTCATTTTACCAGTATTACAGTAATTTCTTAACCGTTAAACCTTCAAATAGCATGTTTGGCCTTACCATGTAAATACATAACCGTGGACATGGATTGCCCACATAGATATCAATGTCTGATTTGCAATGGGGCTATTCTTGCTCAAATGCACACAATATTAGTGATGAATTTAGAGCAAATCATACGACCAAGTGGAAATAGACGCAGTATATTCAAAGAGTATTCTATCATTGTAGTCTTGGTTAATGGCCAAGTGAATAGCACTAGAATTCTGCTAGTATCCTCTGTTAGTTACTAAGTCAATAGCACTGGATTCTTACTAAGTTTATTACTTTAATAGTAGAGAAAACTAAACTCAATTGCATTTGAATTTAATCTAAATTTACCCACCAGGTCGACTTCGTTTGGGTGAACCGTGACCTGGGCAGCTTCGAGTGGTTCTTGGAAGTTTTGGCTGCAATGGAGAAGGAACAGAAAATAGAAGGAGCAGCGATGGAGGCATTCCTCAGTCTTCACTTGTATAAGACAGGCCCCATGCCCTTGAGACCTTCCTTACCTTTGGCGTCTTCCATCAGACATGGCAGACCTGACTGGGACAAGGTGAGAGACCTTTGACGTTTAGTACTGTTGTAGACCTAGCCTACTTATTTCTATAAATTTTCCTTTTTGTGGGTAATCATTTTCATTATTATGATATGCTTTACAGAATACCATATGTTATTTTTCATAAACTATTTATATCTAATTATAAATGTAATTGTCAATACCTATAATTCACCCTTATGTATAGGCCTACTGGTAATGGAATATACCACGGGCAGGATATGGTACTCTAAATTCATTAAAGTGAAATAATTAGACCTTCAAATCATAAAATAAGACATTTTACTTGATATAGTGTATTTTACAGTCCATGCAAGAGCTAAAGTATACGTTTATAACTGAAAACATAAGTAATTTTGTCAGATTATGGGGTGCTCTGTAGCGTCCATTTGCCTAGCTTCACCCAGGCTCTACTACATAGGCATTTACCTGCATGTGAATTGTCTTTTATCCTCTAAACTGTCCTGCAGGACTTACAAGGTCTTAGGTATTTAGAGTATCACACAGATTCAGCTGGTTTTATGTCAACCCATTTCTCTGAGTGGGGGATACCTTAACGTGATGAAAGGGTTTGTTTATCACCATGATCAGCAAAGCTGTACTAGGCAGTGCCACCCATACTAGGTTGGTTTTCTGTTATTGATCAAACAAAAGTCTCCTACTATCACCAATCCACTGGACCAGCGTGGTGATGAAAACTGGTCAAACCCCAGACATGTATTAAGACATGTCTGTGGTCTTTGTACTGCATTGGACTAGAATTGGGTGCATTTGTTGTTGCATGTCAGTTTTGGCTCTTGTTTTTTAGATAAGCGTAACCTAAAGTTCACCCGGTGTGGATATTGTTTTTAATCTAGATATTCTCCCTCCCGCAGCTCTTCAGTGGCATCCGTGAGTCGAGAATAGGAAAGGTGTGCGTATTTTACTGCGGTCCTCCTGCGCTGACGGGGATCCTGAGGGAAAAGTGCATCCAGTACAAGTTCGAATTCAAACGAGAAATGTTCTGATGACTTCGTGATGTCTCTGGGAAGTCACAGCATCTACAAAATGCTCCAATGACTTCGTTAAGTTCTCTTGTGACGTCACAGCATCTATTTATAATGCCCAGAAACACCCAGGTGGTGATTCTCAGTTTGTGATATATGTATAAATAGGTGTTTGTGACGAAGCTCTTTATAAATGATGATCATATACAGATTTTTAACGCTGTGTACATTCATGACCCTTCAGTAACTCTTAACTTTAAACCTTGCATGAGACTATTTGTAAATGCTTGTTATTTTATTCTCAAGCGTCGACGGACCACAATCAGATGAAGGAATCCACCAGAATTTGTCAGTTCAGTGAAACTCCTTAGTCAGCGAAATTTGGCAGGGGAGTCAATCGAATTGCCTGAAGTATTTAACACAGAGTATAGAACTGTATACAGGCTATCCTCACGTCGTATGTGATAATACGTTTGTGTGCCAATTACGTAGCTAACAAACAGTAAACAATTAGCCTATGGAAAGTGATATAGTCCCACTATTTTCGTGTCCTTGCTGATTTGAATGTCTTCTTAGACGCCGGAATCACACTAGTTATTTCTTGCTCGAGGTTTTTGCCAACCTCCAGCCGATGATAGCGAGCGAATGTGCTGTAGCGACATACTACGATCTTGCCGTTCAAGGAGCAAATAGGAAAAAGCGTAAAGGAAACCGATCAGCTAACATCATCATGGCGCCCAGAAATTGTCTACAACTACCACAAGATTAACAGAGCAGATTTTTATTATATCTTGAGGCTTGTTAGACCCAAGATTGCCAAGCAAGGGCACGTCCTATCTGCAGCAGCCATCTCGTTTGTTTACATCTGAATTCATGCTCGCGGTTTGTGCTCGCTGCTTCCCGTCCAGTTGGGAAGCCATTATCTCAAGCAACAAGCTCTCGTGTTTTCCATTTTGGGCAGCAACGGCTTGCTGCTGGCTAAAAAAAGCCTAGTGTGATTCCAGCTTAAACGGAACTGTGAAGAAATGAAATAATAAACCTGTGATTTATGGTATTCTAGTGATACCACTGCAAGGATATATATATATGATGCCCAATCTGTGATTGTTTATTTCTCATCAATGTTCTTCTGAAGTTTCGTGTTCAAGGGATAGAAGAAGAGTTCTCTACATCACCCCTTGAATGAAAATATAGTGCTTTTCTAAGTCATCCCTGAAATTGTGTAAAAATTTTGTAAATCATTACTATTGTATAGTTGTGTAGTCCTATTACTGTTAGGCCTACAGATTTCCAATCACTAAGATATTAGATATTTTACATGTGCAGGCCTACGTTTTGTCATTATACAGTATACTGTATGTATATAAGGATTTTGTGATAGTTGTATATGGTTGTATGTCTGAATATCGTGAGTTTTATCACCTCTGCTTTTGTATATAGCTTTTTTTTATTATTATTTCTTGAATTTTCCTCCAAAGGAACAGCAAACAAGTACCGGTGAATTTGTAGTTACATTTTAATTGTAAATCTTCAGACTATTTGCATTCTTTAATTAATTATTCAAATTTAAATTAATTTTTCACAATTATTTTCTTCTGTTTATTTATTTAATCTTGATCTTTGAACCAACTTTGTTATTATTATTATCATTATTATTATTATTACTTGCTTAAGCTACAACCCTAGTTGGAAAAGCAGGATGCTATAAGCCCAGGACTTCAACAGGGATAACAGCCCAGTGAGGAAAGGAAACAAGAAAAGATTAAACATTTTAAGAACAGTAACCTTGAAATCAATATCTCCTATATAATCTATAAAAACTTTAACAGAACAAGAGGAAGAGAATTTAGATAGAATAGTGTGCCTGAGTGTACCCTCAAGCAAGAGAACTCTAACCCAAGACAGTGGAAGACCATGGTGATTTAAGACTACCTGAGCGAAAAAAAAAATGGCTCTTGGTAGGCAAATCTCTCTCTCTCTCTCTCTCTCTCTCTCTCTCTCTCTCTCTCTCTCTCTCTCTCTCTCTCTCTCTTTAAGTATGAGGAAAAATCATGAAAGCTCTCTATGTATATCTAACGATTCAATTTTTTTTTAATATAGTTCCTACATAACATACTCACTTCTTATAGAATATATTCTGAATAATATAGTCTCAAATGCAAATCGATTGTTGATATAGTGAGATAGACTTGGTACTGACAGCATTATTATTATTATTATTATTATTATTATTATTATTATTATTATTATTATTATTATTATTATTATTATTATTATTATTGCTGCTTTGATAAGGCTCGCCAAAAAATTATTTGATTCGGATGAAGAAAATGGTATAATTGAGACCTAGGCCTATACAAGATATCGATAATGTCATAATTTAATAAGAAATAAATGTTAAATAAAAAAAACACTTGCTGGAAATAACAGGAAAAATAAATAACAAAGAACTTTCCAATTGTTGAACACAAGAATCAATTTTCAAATTGAAAGAGGAATGGGCATTGTTCATTATTCTTTTGTATATAATTAATTCTTGTGTTCACAATGCATTGTGTCTCGGGGAGTCTTGATGGCTTAGACAAGTTTTAAATACGTTTAGAAAAATATTCGCATCAATAGGAAACCTTCTGTACATGTATTGGTCACATTTTTTTTAAAACAAAGTATTTTTCTTTACATGGAACGGTGCCTCGTAGCTGGGACTTTGTTTCTACCCCAGAGAAAATGGGATGATGGTTATTTATTCTAGATCTTCTTAGCCTGCTTTAGTTGTTTCTGTGTTGTATCGAGTATTGTATGTTATTTATGTATGCACATTTACACCAAGATAATGTGATATTTATTATTAAACTATTTGCTGTATGAGGTCATGTGTTATTATCCTGAACATAGTGTGAATGAATTTTTCTTTGTTGATATTCTGAGAAACATTACTAATATTATCAGAAGTAGAAATTTAATACTTACATAAATCAATATAACAGCTGCAACTGAGTGCTTCACCCACAAGCATCTTGCCTGAGGCTAACTCAAAGGATCTTTGCTCTGCCGTGCCTTGCCTTACTCACAAATTAATGATATCCCATTGCTATTCTGCTCTGGCACGCAGTACGTGAATCTGCTGCGCACGCGAGCCACGTGGGTCACTAATAAAGTATCATACCTATATGTAGTTGGTTTTAATGCTATTATTGTTATGTTTAAATAAATCAGCTGTGAGAGGATCGCGACCAATCACGATGCTTGTCGGCAGAGCATGTTAAAGATTCGAGACTGCACCCAGTCGCTTCCCAGTATAACCCACAGGTACAGACTCTGTGGGTTTTAATATTATACCTATAATATAAGTGTGTCTGGCTTCGTGTATAATTGCGATCTAAAGGTTCGAAGGCTAGTCATGAGGATCATAGGCAAGGGACAGAGCAATATTATACAGATTGAAGCTTTTTGCATATGATCGGTGCCTGAATATCCTTTCCACTCAATTTGGAACAGGCAGAACAAGACAATGGATGCTGGTTACTCAACAGGTAGACCTATAGGCTATAACAAGGTTAGTGAAATTGTGGACATTTTGGTATTATTGAATAAATAGGTATTGATAACAGTATCAATTCATCGTTTATAACGTCCAGGGGGCTAAAATTTCAGCCAGATCTTTGCTCAGACAGCCTCTATAACGTTTACAACGCTTCCAGAAGGCTAAAATTACTGCCAGATCTTGTAAACTAAAAACCTACCATAATTGATCATAATCATATTTGAGTCCTAGATATTTGGACAACTGTTTCTCAAGGTTAATTGGTAGGTTGTCATGCCAAGCTAATAAAATGGGAGTACAGAATAGCATTGACAATCGATAGGGGTTGATTAGATTTTTAGCAGTCTATGGTGAGCTAGTTATTTTGGCTGAAACAAGCAGGTATATCAGCAGAAATCGAAAAGTTGTTAGACGAAGCAAAGAAACTAGGTATTGAATCTGAATTAAAGGAGTGCATCACAACAGTGTTCATTGTTGAGAGATCAGGGAGGATGTGGCATGTTGACAACAGGGGGTTTGAATATAGGTATAATAAGACCCCAATCATAGTTCCTGATGGTTTTTTAAATGCCTAGTACTTGAGATATGGCTTGTGCTTAATGCCAACGGAAATAAAGCCACAGGAAAAGCCAAGATGGAGTCGAGATACTTGTAAGTTGCAGATTTGAAACCCCAACAAACACGTGGGTCCATAATTCAGTGCTGATATCCAGATTGAAGCATATAGCAGTACACAGACTTCTTAAGCAGTACCATCTGAAAACTATTGACAAAGAGGTGAGGGGAGGCCTACATCTGACCAACTATACTCCCCTAGGAAACTTCTGCGTAGGAACTACAGCAGGTAGCCTTGTCATATCTAATCTTATCGTAGGTATCCCCTGGTATCCAGTTTAGCTGGTAGGAGCAATAGCTGCAAACATGGCAAGGGAATTTCAGGTCCTTATTAAAACTGACTTAGGACAGAAATTTTATAAGTGTGTTGATGGTAGTGGTCAGAAGGAGGCACCCCTTGGAATGATACTAAATGTGTAGGTTTTGGTATGTTTTTGATAAAAAGGGGTACATAATGTAATGCTTTATAAGTTTAATTATGATTCTTAACAACCCTACCCCACAATGCCATAGGCCGAGATCAAAACAACCTATGTGATCTAGGCTGCAGTCTCCTTTGAATCATACATTAATTGCCCAGCAGATAAAAAAATCAAAACATTTGTTGAAAAGAAAGCCATAGAGGCAAGGTGTAACAGCAGAAATGACCAGAAAATATCAAACTGCACTTATTGATCTGGAATGATGAAGAGGCACTTGTTATCTATTAATTGGCAAATGTGTACTCAAACCTTAGTCCTTTTGAGGCTAAGCCCAGCTAATTTGATAATGAGTCAATCAAACGTCAAAGAACAGATATTATTATTATTATTACTTGCTAAGCTATAACCCTAGTTGGAAAAGCAGGATGCTATAAGCCCAGGGGCTCCAATAGGGAAAATAGCCCAGTGAGGAGAGGAAAAAAAGATAATGAAATATTCTAAGAAGAGTAACAACATTAAAATAAATATCTCCTATATAAACTATAAAAACTTTAACCAAACAAGAGAAAGAGAAATAAGATAGAATAGTGTGCCCAAGTGTGCCATCAAGCAAGAGAACTCTAACCCAAGGAAGTGGAAGACCATGGTACAGAGGCTATGGCACTAACCAAGGCTAGAGAACAATGGTTTGATTTTGGAGTGTCCTTCTCCTAGAAGAGCTGCTTACCATAGCTAAAGAGTCTCTTCTACCCTTACCAAGAGGAAAGTAGCCACTGAACAATTAAAATCCAGTAGCTAACCCCTTAAGAGAAGAAGAATTGTTTGGTAATTTCAGTGTTATCAAGTGTATGAGGAAAGAGGAGAATCTGTAAAGAATATGTCAAACTATTCCGTGTATGTGTAGGCAAAGGGAAAATGAACCGTAACCAGAGAGAAGGGTCCAATGTAGTAGTGGCTGGCCAGTCAAAGGACTCCAGAACTCTCTAGCGGTAGTATCTCAAGATGAAGGGTGGAGAGATTGAAATAGTTACTATCAATATCCTTGAGGATGGAATATCTATATATGCAAATTATATGGGTCACATCATGGGGAAGAGGCATCGCCTAATAACACGCAAATAAAGCTTCACTCTACGTACACGCAAATGGCACGTCTCTCCCAAGATGCATTGCGCAAATCGCACGGACAAAAATCGTGCAAATGTCAACGACATTTGAAAGACTGGAGATATTAAGACTTTCAAGAGAAAACTGAAGAGTTTCTTGTTCTCAAACTACTTCAATGGTGTGAATTTGACAATAAACGAGCAATATTCAGTGTGAAATGTTGAATGCTTTCGAACGAACAGGATAAAATGACTGTGGAGGTTCTGTAGAGAGCAGGGTTCCCCTGCTGTATAGGACTAGAAAAGCAGCCCTTAAATTAAGTAAAGTAAAGTGGCTTAAGGGTGAGGTAGGGAAGTTAAAATGCTAAAAAGCAAGCTCTATAGAATAATATAAAAAGCTCCACTATATACACCAGTCATTGTATTAAGAGGAGAAGTTGAGTCCTCCTGTTACTACCCTTGGAGTTCTCTTGATTGAGGGTACACTCGGGCACACTGTTCTTAAAATATTTCATTTGTCCTTGTTTCCTTTCCTCACGGGGCTATTTTCTCCGTTGGGGCCCCTGCGGTTATTGCATCCTGCTTTTCCAACTAGGGTTATAGCTTAACCAGTAATAATAATAATAATAATAATAATATCCTTCAAGAGCTGAACTTAAATATCCAGGATCTCTTTAACTTAAAATATCTAGATAAAGTAATAAAATTATTAGATAAAAAATATGGAAAGATGATACTCAAAATTCCACGTGGAAATGAAGAAGAAATATTTTATAGAAATGGATAAGATTCAGCACAAATTTTGAAGCACGTACTAGCATTAATTCTGCATTGGAGTACACATTTTTAAAACACAGATAGGTAATGTAAAATACATCAAGAGGAAGAAGAAACTCTGATATATATTTTTATTAGACAGCAAAAAAAAATCCTGCTACTGTTTGAGATAAACAATAAGCAATATAAATAGCACATTTAGATAAATAAATATGATTTAAAGATTGTGGAAAGCTAGAAGAAAAATGATGAATCTAAATCAGCGTTAGAAATTGTTAAACTTCAACGACGAAAAGCCATACAAGGTTAGCGTTACAAAGGCTGTAACCCGAACTAAGTACTAGGACTATCTTCAACCATTCCATGAAAGATCTAGAAAACCTCCAATACAAGATAATAAGAAATATATATGAACTACCTGCGAGTACTCCATATTGGGGCATACTTGCAGAAACAGGAATATGGCCGGTGTCCTGCAGAATAGAATATAAGAAATTAATGCTCTTCCATAACATCATAAACTCCGAGGAAAAAAGATTAGTAAGAGAGATAATTGAGGATCAGTTGAAGAACCCGTATGGGAAGTGCTGGAGCAAGAGCGTAGAAGAAATCTGCAGTAAATATGGGATGGAAGTGGAAGAAATAAGAAGTTGGGGGAAAAGGACCCTGAAAAAAGAAATCAAGAAAAGAATTATAGAAAAAATAGAAGAAACTATAGAGGAAAAAAAGAAAATAATGAAAAAATTAAGATTTATTAAAGGAAATGGCCCTCTGCCTTATATCAGAGAAATGTATCTGGATAAGGCATCCCTTGTGATGAAAGCAAGATTAAATATGCTCAACTTAAAAGCAAATTTCAGGGGAAAATATGATGACAATTTGTGTGATTTATGCAAAGAGGAAGAAGACACCACCGAACATTTATTTTTATGCCCAAAGTTAGAACAGCTAAAGAATGTAGAAATAAGTTTAGGTTTGCTGAAAAATCCTAGCAGGGATCTGACTGCATTTATAGATAGGGCAATGAATATAAAAGAAGAGTTTAAGAAGCCCAAACTGATTACCACAACAGGTTGCCAAAACTGATGATAGCAAGGTGTTATCCTATCCAATTTCAAAGTAGAAGGGAATAAAAGTAAAGATTGTGAACCTCATTATGATATTAATTTATTTAAGGCACAGATGATATAAACTTCATAACAATAATAAGAATAAGCTTAGAAGCTTTGCACCTATCTATAAACTTACTTTGCGGAGTGAGCAATAAGGAACCAGGAACCAGGACCATACATCTATTCAAATTAATCTTCTCATTCATAGAACAGCTGTATATAACTCTCTCTCTCTCTCTCTCTCTCTCTCTCTCTCTCTCTCTCTCTCTCTCTCTCTCTCTCTCAATGAAAATGTAGTTTGATAATGAATAACCTGCCACCTCGCTGGATCAGTTTCAATAATGTTAGGTAGATCAATTGAGAAATTCAAACAACTCAGAGTTTTGTTAAAATAGTTTGAAATTTGAATGAATAAGTTATTTAAGTGAATATGTGTAAGTTAAAACATACACTATTGTCTTTGACGTTGTTACTGTTTTTAGAATGATTTATTGTTAATTTGTTCTCTTCATTTATTTATTTCCTTATTTCCTTTCCTCACTGGGCTATTTTTCCCTGTTGGAGCCCCTGGGCTTATAGCATCTTGATTTTCCAACTAGGGTTGTAGCTTGGATAGTAATAATAATAATAATAATAATAATAATAATAATAAATAAACAACGAATAACTACATTCTACGGTCTGCTAAACGTTAGTACCACGAGAAGCCTTACTTACGATGCTCAATAGTAAAGCACAATTTTTCCAAATGATTTAGTCTAGATTTGATATTCTATCTAATTTTGAGTATTTTAAAAAGATATTTTTATTCTAAGAAAGCTGAGGTATCCATAGAATCGTGTCTATTTGCAGTAAAATTGGTAGAATCTGTAACCTGACCAGAAAAGTGAAAAATCTATTTTTATAATTGAAACCATATACGTTACACAGATAAAATGTATTTTTATGTGATTTTCAACCCCGTGATACGCTAAAATCCCAGAGACACTTTAGATGTGTAAGCTAAAACAAAGAACTTAACATGTAGGCACGGCAGCGACTAGGCCGCACATGTAGGCCTTTTGAAATAAACATTCTAGGGATGTTTCAAGATTATTTTTCTTTTAACAAGAAAATCGTTAATATCTGTCTTTGATAACGATAACAGCTTACTTTATAATAAATCTTTATTAACTTTCCTTCAAGATATCAGTTTCATTCACAGCGTTACGCAAAGAGATAATTTAGTAAACCAAGGTTTGAAAACCTTGAATGAAACATCGTGGGCTCAAGGCTTTGTCCGCCATTGTGTCTTGTCGAAGTCCGCATACATTAATTCTCCTTTCCATTTAAATGTATAGTCTCGTTCATTCAGTATACATAATATTTACAATTTACATATCATTTATTCATAGGTTTATTAATTGGGCCCATCACTTATCAATAAAAAGGGCTAAAAAGCCTAACTAATAGAGAAAGATATATCAGGAAGTCGTAATCAACACGAACGAACATTCGAATGTCTGTAATTACCGGTGAATACAAGAACGCCATTTCAAAGTCTATCTATATTTTTCAGACTTTATAACCTTTTCTTAAGGATAGTGACTAATGACTAATATAACTTCTCAAGAGGCTTTGTTCTTAGAAGCAGGTGACTGATGTGAGACTATGAGTCACTGAACGGTGGGTCGCCGACTCAAATAACCGGCAAATCGACTGAGTCAGTTCAAAAGTTGCCTGTGATCATAATTTAAAAATCACGTTTCATCGGCAAATATATATTTAGTACAGCGTTTGAGTACCTCTCACCTACTTGAAAACGCTGATATATAATGTATATGTCAGATTTGATTCTTGAAAATAGCTTGGCAAAATTGAAGGCTTACAAAATCAAGTTCCGTGTTCTGTGAAATCATGCCAGATTAATCCAAGGCCGACAGCCAGGGCTGTATTGGGCTTGGCTTTATCTACGACAAAACTTCCCATCTCTCTCTCTCTCTCTCTCTCTCTCTCTCTCTCTCTCTCTCTCTCTCTCTCTCTCTCTCTCTCTCTCTCTCATTAATCTTTTTTATATTTTCTCCTTCAGTAGTAATTATATTTGATATTTCATAATTCCTGTCTGATTCCTTTATAACTTCCATAATATTTTCGATTATGAGAATAATTAATGCAATCTGCTAATGCTGGGTAGCAAATTCCAAAGATAAAACGAATATATGGGAGGCCATGGTAGAAATCGTAGTATATGTATAATGAAACCCTTCTCTCATTCATATGGGAAGCCCATGGTACGAATTGTACCATTTACGAGGAGCCTATGGTATATGTCTACAACGTAAGCCTCTCTAAAAAAGCTTTGCACATTTATAAAGAATATTTCCTTACCCAATTTTATTCATACAAGGGAATTAAAAGTTAAAAGTACAATAGTTCTGGCGTACCCATTTCCTTTGAAATAACGGCTTTGTTTGATTGCTATTTCTATATCACTGCAAGTACATAACATATCTTCCTCATTTAGGTATAATTAACATATATTACGGAAAATCATATGTTTTATTAATTATTTTCAATATTTAATGGCTTTAATACAATTTTAATTATCATGCGGTGGAACTAGTTTTCCCTAACACAGCGCCGTGTTACTTCTCTATGTTTCCTTGTAGGCTTGGTTCCTTCTTTTAGATGGCGTATCTTTATATTATACTTATTATCAGCCTAAATGTGTAACTAATTGTGACAATTGATATTTTGGACTAGTTAAAGTTAAAATAAGAACATTAAAATGTTTAATCAATCGATTATAGCGAGAAAACAACCGTCTATGAATGGTATATGTTAAGGGTTGTTATGGTACATCTGGCAACCGGTTGGCTTGGGAACGCCAAAGATGCTGTACCATAGAGATGTAACAAAGAGAGTAGATACAATTAGTCCCTTTAAACAGTAACTTATTATTTTACATTAGTCCATAGTATTCTCAATATTTAAATGTTTGGGAGAACTTGTAGCATATTTAAATGCAGATTTTATACTTTATACAACTTCAAACTAACATTTAATCTATGTAAGGTACTGCTAATGTCACCAAATCTTAGTGTTTATATATATATATATATATATATATATATATATATATATATATATATATATATATATATATATATATATATATATATATATATATATATATATATAATATATATATATATATATATATATATATATATATATATATATATATATATATATATATATATATATATATATATATATATATATATATATATATATATATATATTATGGGAATAACACTAAAAGACAAAAAGAAAAAGAACAACATAGACATGAGAGCAAACTAAAATAGAGGATATTCTAACATGTAAGAAAAATAAATGGACATATAATGAGAATGGCAGATAATAGATGGATATTTAGAATAACAGAATGGGTTCCTAGAGATTGCAAAAGAAGCAGGGATAGGAGGAGAAGACGGTGGATTGACGAGCTAAGACAATTTGCTGGTATAGAAAGGTTATAAACATTCACGTGTGGAAGGATTATTATTATTATTATTAACTAAGCTACAACACTAGTTGGAAAAGCAGGATGCTATAAGTCTTAGGGCTCCAACAGGAAAAAATAGCCCAGTGAGGAAAGAAAATAAGGGAATAAATAAACAATATAAGAAGTATGAGCAATTAAAATAGAATATTTTAAAAACATTAACAAAATTTAAACAGATATTTCATATATAAACTATTAAAAGACTTGTGTTAGTCTGTTCAACATAAAAACATTTTCTGCAGGTTTGAACTTTTGAAGTTCAATCGATTCCACAACATGGTCACACCTGGAATAAAACTTTCAGAGTACTGTGTAATAATGACAGTAAAGAAATGGTAATGTTATTAATTGTTCTGTCTTTTATTTGTTCTTTAGCTGACTGAAGCATTATTATTACTTGCCAAGCTACAAGCCTAGTTGGAAAAGCAGGATGCTATAAGCCCGAGGGCTCCAACAGGGAAAATAGCCCAGTGAGGTAAGGAAATAAGACAAGTAATTAACAATTAAGATGAAATATTCTAAGAACAGTAACAACATTAAAATAAATCTTTTATATATAAATTATAAAAACTAAAAAATAAGAGGAAGAGAAAAAAGATAGAATAGTCCTACTTAATATAAATCATTAAGTAGAATATGATTTTAAATATATCTGTCATTATTATTCGTTTAAATGTAAAATAAAAATAATTTGAAGTTTATATATTAGATATTTCCACATTTAGAATACTTCATAATGATTTTTTTCTTCAGTAACTAAAAAGATTTTCAAATAATGCAACTTTTCTTTATTATATGCATATACCGTGCAGTTCTATTCTGTTTTTAGGCTAATAATCTTATACTTATGTGTACAGTATATATATATATATATATATATATATATATATATATATATATATATATATATATATATATATATATATATATATATATATATATATATATATATATATATAATACACACACACACACACACACACACATATATATATATATATATATATATATATATATATATATATATATATATATATATATATATATATATATATATTGTATGCATACTCTTCAACGACCTTCCACTTGATGTCAAGAACATAAAAAATGTGGCAGCTTTCAAGAAAAACCTGAAGACTCATCTTTTTAATAAGTGTTATGGTAGTGACCTGAAAACTATTAAGCCTGAATACAAATGCTAGCGAAAATAACTGATAAGATACAGAGCAAAATATTAACCGGAAAGAAATTATTTTTTCACATACCAAGGCCCGCCTGAACAGACTTTTAGTGTCTGATGGAGGGCGAGAAATAAACCCGTCAAAGTAAAAGTACTGTATACTTGCACGTGTAGCCTATATCAGTTTCGATTTTCAATATCGTTTTAACTCTATTATTGCCCGAAGAGCTCTGCACCACACCATATAGCCTTAGACTGAATCTTTATGGTAAATCTTTTATATGTAAATATTTTGAAAAAAATAAATATTAATGTTATTAAATTGAAAACATGTCCATCTACTTTTACAAATACTGGGCGTATAATTTTACTTCTTAATATCTTTCATGCTGAATTCAGAATATTTCGTCATGAACTATTAGTTATACAATTATACCTCTTAAAAGTCTCATTTTTCAATTTTCAAATCAAATTACCGAATATATGAAACAGGCGAAGAGCCATTTAAAGTTTAAAATACAAAGTACGACAGTTTTGATTCCTAGTACGATGAACCTCCACCGCGGAGTAGTAGAGCCTTGGTCCACCAACACCAAGCCAAGCTGAGGTCTTCGCGCAGTGATACTAGTCCAGTGCAGACGTCCCTTTAGTGAACTCCTCAGAAACATCCCCCTCAAGAAAAATGGTAGAAGCAGAGAAAATGGAGACCACCACAGCCTCCAGCGGGGCACTGGACATGACTCTGGCCGACATCATCAAAGCAAATAAGGCCAAACAGAAGAACACCCGAGGAGGCAAAATGCGAGGCCGGGGAGGAAGCCGTGGACGCGGTGGCGGCATTGCCAAGCGCGGAGGACAAGGACAAGGGCAACAACAACAGAGAGGCAAGGGCGGCAACAGAGGAGCCCTTAGAGGAAAGAACAGGGGAAACCGCGGAGGAATGCGCGGGCGAGGAGGCATGATGAGAGGAAGAGGAGGAATTCAACTATCTACTTTGAGGGTGAGTCGAGAAATTTTGCCGCCATTTTGTAGCATGTTTCCCAAGCCCGCCATATATACCCCCCCCCATTCACTTTTGCCGGCAAACTCTATTATTACTTGCAAAATGTACCTATTTTTCTCCATTTGATTCCCTTATGCCATGTCTCGTGTATTTGGTTATTTAGTATGTGGGAAAATTCTTGGTCTTCATATCCGGTCCTTTAAATCTCCCCCCCCCCTTTACGGTTTTGCCGGCAATGCGCACAACGCTCTTCTTCGGAGGGTATTTAAAGTCCTTGTATATACTCCCCTTGAATATTTACTACGATTGCATGTTAGATTTTAAATGAAATTCGGTGTTATGGTTTTGGAATTCAAAATTTCGTGGTTTATTTGTAGCTAATTTTTAAATTTTGATTTTTTAAGGTAAGCCTCTTATTTCAATGTTGGAAGTTCATATTTCAGAATTAATATAGTCTTTATTTAGAATTAATTTAGTATTTATTGTTTTATTGCCACGGAAGTAGCCGCTCCAAGGTTACGAAGTTTAACCCCCACACCTCTTGTTCCCTTTGTTCATCTACACGTGGCCTGCTGGTATAACTCATTTATTGTTCATTTACACGTGGTCTGCTGGTACAACTCCCATATTTTATGGCTAATCTGTGATAGATCAAGGAAGTATGTTGGCTTGACACCAAGGTCACGAGGTGCGGCCACGCTCGTCAGGGAAACCCCCCCCCCCCCCCCCGTCCTTTGTTCATCCTCACGTGGTCCTGAATGTTTTAGGACATTGAGTACTTGCTTAGTTTATTTTCGGTAATTCACCTTATTAAATGTGCAGTACGTATTTGTGGAAAAAACGTTGTGGTACAATTTGTTTGGATAATGCTTTTGATAACAAACATTTTCTGTTTAATGTTACAAATAGTTTTTATTAATCGTATCACTAATAGAATTTTACATTATTTTTGACTGCTTTTACTATTTGAATAAGGAATTTTGATACCCAATTACCTGAGATCCATATCAAGGTAAATTTTTTTTATTGGTGAATTTCCGGAGCAGAATTGCTATACTTGAATTTCCATGTTTGAAGGTGCGAAATTATAAAAAGGATGTGTTATGGATAGATTGCACGAAAGTTAGACGGGCCATGACTTGCCTCAACCATGTGATTAGACGATTTTTAATTGATCCAGCATAATTTTTTGTTGTATATTTTACAATGTTTCTATAGAGTTATTTGCCTGGGGTGTGAATGTAGTTTTTAGGGACAGGGTGATATCTTTATTACTAGACAAATCGTTTTTCGTTAGGGGAAGATGTTTCTTACTATGATCCAATATACCATAATTTAATCATTTTGAATATCATAATTTACCTGTACCACGGAAATATTTTCAAAGTTCAGCACGGTCTGAATGCAAGTCACGGTTAGCTCCTGCTTAGCTTCCAACTTTCTCGATAGAGCCCGTGTCATTCCAGGCCAAGAATAGTTAGTTTTTACAATATAATACTACTGTTTCATCAATAAACATTTTTACCCCTCTAGTAAGTTTGTAATTAGTTGGGACACGTCATTTATGGCAACGTTTGATACTGCTATAATTATCATGAATTATTAGGTTAGGGAAAGGTCGTTACAATGCGTTGTTGGTAGGCGCTCTGTTCGCCTATCAGCTGGTGGCGCAGACTTTTAATAGTTATTGATGATATCGGACTCGTTTCAACAATCTTCATTTTTAACCTCTTGTGAAGATTGTTAGTTTGTTGGGACACGACCTGAAATTATGCCAAATACTAATTTGTTGTATATGCAACCAAAGGTTATGTTAGCTAACATCTAGTTAAGATGTTTCAGTAGATAAAGCCAGTGTCAAACAAACCACCTAAACTAACCCTTCATTTACGTGCACTTGTAGTCATACTTTTGCTGGCCTCGCGATTTTAAAATTTTAAATCCCCAGATTGACCTACACGACGTCTACCACTTTCCAACGCTAAACGTTGTAGTGGGTAGTGGGTTTGAGCGATGTAGAGTTTCTTACTATGGGACCACTCGAATTACCCCGTAATTTTTTTTATTTTGAAGAGAGCTCTTAGGTGGTTTTAGGGGTCCCTGTGAAAGTGCAAGAACTACTAGGTTTGGTTAAGTTGGGGTGTGGGGTTTGTATGATAGTGTTTGGGGCGCAGGCAGGTCATTAGGAAGGTAAGGACACGGCTTGTAGATGGGGGGGTGGGTGGGCGTTGGGTTAGTTGTCCATTTTTCTCGCACGTTAACGACATTCATGCGCCGAGTGGTCCTATTATGTAGATTGTTGAGACAAGCATTTACAAATTTAGTGAATTCATTATTTCATTAAACTTCCCGTGAAAAACTATAGGTGATGATCTTTACTCTATTTTCTGGTGATCGCGACAGTGTCCTAGTATGTAGTTTGTTGGGACAAGCAGTTACAAAACTAGTGAATTTAATATTTTCATTTTGTGATCAGTCCCTTGAAAAAGAGCCAATTTCGGACATTTTTCACTCTTTTTAGCCGGTACAAGGCCTGTCCCCATTAACTACAGAGGCCCGGTTACCTTTTTCCCCCCCCCTTTTTTTTCCATAAATGCTCGATCAACTAGCTTTATATTCACTAGGAGGGGTTATATGTATGATAGCAGCCACCTGTATGTATTAATATGGCCAACTTAGAATACGGTAGGGTTTGGGGCGGGGAGCGGCTACCTGTATTTTCTAATATGGCTAACTTAAAATACGGTAGGTTTGGGGGTTGGGTCGCCGAGGAGCGTTGGCCCTGTTAGATATGTAGGTAAGGACACAGCTTGTAGGTTAGGTTAGAGGGAAAATTTAGGTCCATTTTTAATAAAGGCATAAAGAACTGGCCGCTGATATACAAAGGCTCATTCGTCTGCTGAGCGCTTTCTTTTTGTATAGAAACTTGTGTAAAATTCTCCCTTTGTTGTACGTGCACCCTGTGCAAAAGATTCTTGCACTTCAAGTGTCTCGTAGGTCTGGTATATGACGATGGCCGTTAATATCGGAATCTCCCGCCCAATTTTTTTATTAGGTGTCTAGGGGTAAATGTATGATAGTGGCTACCTGTATGTATGATTACGGCTAACTTAGAACGGGCAGTGTAAGGGGCTCGTAGGTTGGGAGCATTACCCTCCCTGTTAGGTAAGTAGGTACCTTTTTGGGGGTTAAGGTATGATAAAGGCCACATGCCTGAATTATTGCTAAGAATACAGCAGTGTAAGGGGGGTTGTCAGTGTATTGTTATTCTCCCGTTAGGTATGTAGCTAAGGACACTGCTATAGGTTAGGTTAGTCGATGTCCATTTTTAATCAATGCATGAAGATCTGGATGATATATACCAAGGCTCTCCTATTTGTATGTATGTGGGAGGAACTGGCCGCTTATATGCAAAGGCACTTGGTAGCCTTGAACAGTCTATTGTTAGTAGCCTTGAACACACTTGTGGGATGTATGTATGATAACGGACACCTGTAATTATGATTACAGCTAGCTTAGAATACAGCAGTGGATAGGAGTTTCAGGGGACCCCCCTGTTAGATAAGGGCACGGCCTGTATGTTAGGTTAGGGGGGAGAATTTAGATTAGTTGATGTCAGTAGCTAATCCAAATAGGAGGATCTTGCTGCCCATATACAAAGGCTCCTAAAATAACTACAGGAGGAATGACCTCTAAAACTTGTTACCAGGATTGATTACTGTAATACCAAACACTTGATATTCACCAGAAATGTATTTCAAGAAATTGCAGAAATAGTGGGTTAAGGGGTATAAAATGTCCTAGCAAAAAAATTTATTTAATCAGACCACTGCCAATATGGTCTTGCACACGCAAACCCAACAATTGTGCGCTGCTTGCCAGAACAGTGCATTGCTTAATTGTAGAGTAAATTTACCACAAGCTGAACAAAGCCTCATAAATGTTAACCCAGTGGATCGATTAACCTGTGGACACCAGTCTGGGAGCCTGTGTATATTGGCAGTCAGATCCTCCCATTTGGATTATATAATTTTGTTTTGGCAATTTCTTAAATACATTTCTGGTATATTTTAGTTTTTGGTATTACAGTAATCAATCAATAAGTTTCTTTAAGAGATTGTTCCTCCAGGTAGTTATTTTATAAAGCAATCTGTTAGTCCTGGTTGAACTGGCTTTTTGATCAGTCGTTGCATTTTTAACAAAGCTCTCCTCTTTGGCAATCAGTAAAATTAAATTAACTTTATCCATGTTGCAGCCATTTTTTAATTTTATTTTAGATAAGTCAAAAGAAGCTGAAGATGGGAAGCCCATTTATCTATACATAGTAGCAGTCGGTAGTGACGGTTATGAAGTATATTGTGCAGTACTAATCTCTAGAAATGTCTAGAACATGTGGGTGTTATGTATGATGGCAGCTGAGAATGGGGCAGTGTAAAGGGTTTCACAGGGAAGCGTTAAATCTGTTTTTATATAAGTGGGTAAGGGCAAAGTTTGTAGAGTATTTTTGGGGAGAAAGGTTAGTTGTCCATTATTTAGGCATGCCTAGGAACTAGCTGCTCCTATAGAAAGGCTTGGAAAATGTATGTTAAGGTAGCACAGGCTTTAGTTCACAATAATAAATATTTTTCTTGATTTCTATGGCGCGAATGGCTTCTACGTCAAACACGTGTCCTTGTAGCCTCGAGTTTATCTTGTTATAAGAATATTATTCCAGTTTTAATACCCTGTATAAAAGCTTGGATAGTCCTTGCCTTATTAAATGTGGAGTAAACCTCTTTGGAAGTGTGGAGGACAATTCGCCTAAGTTTTTTCCCATTGGTAGTTTTACAGTATCCCCTACTCTGCCGTGCCATTCAACTTGGCGGTCAATTGCTAGTGATCAAGGCCGTTCAACTAGGATATCAATTTTTATTGAACAATCTGTGATCTTAAATTTTTTTACGGTAATGAGTGTTTTTTAAGGGAATTACCTGCTTCAATAAAATCTTTCTAATAGGTGCATGTCCCGAGATTTCAAAGCCATTTTTTTCTGCACTGTCAAAGTACGTAGGACATTATTTTCTCTACAGGAAAAGTGCAATGGTATTATAAATGGAGGTTGGCAGTAGTACAAACACACTTGTATACTATGAACTATCACTGAACCAGAACTAAGGTTCTAGCAATTTGATCCTCACAAGTCTTTTGTAGTTTATATATTAAATGTTTGATATTAATGTTTTTAAAACTTTTTAATCACTTTCATTACTTATATCGTTCATTTATTCCTTTTCCTTTCCTCACTGCTATTATTCCTTGTTGGGAGCCCTTGGGGTTACAGCATCTCGCTTTTCCAACTAGTGTAGTTGCTTAGTAATAATAAATCTATAATTGAAAGGCAGTCGTAAATAGGTGGTGGTGGTGGTGGGCGTGTTTTGTCTAGTGTAGGAAAAATACTGGGTTAGTTTTTTGTGCCGGTATTAAAATTCTATAGCTAATGCTATAAAGTAATCAAATGTCCCCAAAATTCAAATATGTACTGTTAAACTTTGCGCTGTGCTTGCGTATTAAAGGCTGTTACTCTAGCAGGGAAGACTACCGTGGCTTTTTATTGGTTTTCTTCATTCGTTCTGTTAGGTAACACATAGTGTGACCACTGCATGATAAATCCATTTTAAAGTGATGGATTTTGAAATTCTCAAAATTACCATATATTTATTTGACATACTGTACTCTTGATAGTTGTGAGGGTGTGCAACTTTGGCTGTAGTGTTGTATTCTAAATATATACACTATACTGTATAAGGTAGACAAAAATAAAAGTTGGTAAAGTATTGGAGACGTACTAGACTTTAAGGGAGGAAATAGTAGAGTATAGTATCAAAGAAGGGAGCCCAAAATGTTAACCTACTTAACCCGTCTTGACCCAAGCTTTAGTTGCGTGGCGTTTTATTTTTAAAACCGCTCCCACGGACGCCAATAGTCCTGCAAGGTTACATTTGGGGCGGCAAGTCTTTGGTCAATTTGTTGAAAGTAGTTTTAATTAAATTGTTCACCAGTTTACAGGTCCTGAACTCATGGGTCCAAAAATGCCGAAAGTTTGATTGTTAGTTTTTGACCTTGGGTAACACTAACGCTCCTCATATGTACTATTTCCAGTGGCAAAAATATTATTTTCATATGAAATATCAGGTTATTGAAAGTGCTTTTGCTTACTGTATAAGTTTCTTTATCATTACAATATAATTATGGATAAAATATTGACGTTAATTTTCCCAGTTGTACGTTTGTCAAGTGTAAGGGTTGAGTTTATATGTACAGCATGCAAAAGTTCCCTTGCTATGTGGGTGTTAGTTTTCAGGGTCGGTTTTATCCGTAACTTTAGTTGAAATAGTGGATAAACCTTTAAGGTAGTTTAATAACTTGATTTATCACAGCTACGAGTAAAAGTTCTTTGCAAATATCTAGAAAGTTTTCATTTCCTTTCAGGCCAAAATGAATCAGGGCGGAGCACCAGTAACTTCAGGCCCAGCAAAATTGCTAATCTCTAATCTAGATAAGGGTGTATCAGATTCTGATATTTTTGTAAGTACATTTTATGTCTTTGAAGTTATTGTTAAGACTTTGTTACCAATTGTTTATTACTGATGATAGTTGGAAATAGTTCTGGTGTTTATAAGTGAAGTGCAGTTAACCAATCGTATTCCCGAGAACCTCTCTTGAAACATGTCTACAAAACTGATCTTCTTTTTTGACCCGATGCAGGAATTATTTGCCGAGTTTGGAAGTATCAATGAAGCAGCTGTTCACTACGATCGTTTAGGAAGATCCGTATCTACTGCACACGTTCTATTTGCGCGCCATGTCGATGCTCTTAAGGCGCTTAAGCAATACAATGGTGTAAATCTTGATGGCCGTCCAATGAATATGACAATTGAAGCAGGTGGTAGAGGTATGATTTCCGGAAGGGGAAGATCTCCCTTTTCTTCGTCAACTTGTCGGGACAAGTTTTTGTCTATTAGTACAGTACAACACCAAGTAAAATAATCTAAAACTTGAGCTTTATGCAATAAAGCTTAAAGATCTCAACCCTTTTCCCCCAAGCCTTGCATCACTGGCTCACAATTTAAATAGTTCTTTATATTTAGTTAAAAGTGCATGAGGTTCGGTGGTGTTTATAGCCACTGCCCACCTACCATACGTTGAGCACGGGCAACACCGTGCTTGTGTGTTCCTATCAGTAGACTCCTTGTCCTCTGATTGATAACAGCACTTAACAGTTTTAGCGAGGGTGTTGATGGCGTTGCCTCTAGGAGAGAGCTTCGTACGAAGTCAAACTTCGTCCCCCGGCCACATCTTGTCACCCCGGACTAAAATTGTTAATGGTGGTGGGATAAGCTCCCAGCAGTTTATAACCATTAGACAATAGGCTTACTTTGTGAGCTGTTCCTTGTTCAGTTACAGTAAACTGTCAATGCTTTTGTACCTTATAGCCAGTACTCATTTAATTTTCCTGAACATGCACAACCAACATTTACCCACTAAAACATCATCTAGACTTGGCATTTACCATTAAGGTGAAGTAACTCCATGCCCTGTGATTTTATTTGTTGGGCAATATTTATTCCTTTAAATGTAATGTTCCATATTGAATTAGAATGTTGGTAAGAGCAATTTCTCTGAAGTTGCTGTTAAATAATGTTGACAGATGGGAACTATTGTGAGGCCACAGCATTGGTAATGCCCTAATTTTAAAAAGGCACCCTTCCACGTCTATTTAACCGGTCAGCGTAACTTTAAGGAAGCTCTATCGGCCACTTATGGTGGGAAAATCTAGAATTGGGCCAGCCCTGAAAGAGGCAACTGACCTACACTAGTGTCCGTCAATGTGCGACCTACGTGGCACTTCATGTCCGATAACTCGGACGTGCCCATGGTTGCCTGTGGTTACTAGGTGAACACTTCAATGGGATATATCCCTGTGTTTACGTTTAAGAATTTTCTTCCGTAATTGGTTGAATGTCTCCCTGCTGTTATGTTGGCTCTTAAAAAGTAGAACCTTGGAAGGGTGTAATTATCAGGTAAGACTTGTATGACTAATTTTCTTGAATATTTTAGCATGATTATGTAATGAACTTTTGCAAACATAAATATTAGTACAATTACTTGGTCAAGTAAGTGTTTGCTCCTTGATATAAGCTAGATATTTACTGTCATTGTGCCAAAGAAAATCCTCAAATGTCAAACACAGGAGCAAAGAAATACTAATACATAGTTTATTGCAAACTTGACCATTTACAAACTGTCATGAATACAATTCACTCTATTTTTAGCTTGTCAGCTTATGAAAGCTGTCGGTGGTCTTCACGACTTACGAAAGTGAGCTAAGTGTCTTGAAATGAGGATTGATTGAAAGTTTTCTTGCTATACCAGTGAAAGTTGTCATCCGGGGCACTATTAGCAAGTGGCCCTACAAATTTAAAGGCAAAGATTAGAAGGTATGCAACAGGCAGACCTTCAGTGGTCTGAAAGACTTTTTAAAGTTTATCTCCTGTTAGTTGGACCCTACGTTGGTAGCTTTGCCTAATTCTATTAGTTAAACCTATTTTAATATTACATATCAGCATATTGTTTTTAGTGCAGCACAAAGGTTGAGTTAGGGATTAAATATCCTTGGCAATAAAACTTTCACTGATGAAGACTAAAACCCCTTGGACCTAGATATTGGAGGATGTGGTCTTTGAAGGTTGACTGCTATTATACAACAGTTCCTGAGACCTGTTGCTGTTTCTGGTAGCGACTCAGTCCATCAACCTTGGTAACAACCAGATGGTTGTGAACTCAGTCCATCAACCTTGGTAACAACCAGATGGTTGTGAACCTTGCAAATGACAAAATGGTTGCGACCACAGTAAGGTAACTAAAGGACAACGTCAATCTCGCTAACAACCAGACGGTTGTGTCGGCAATAATGGAACTGAAGGACAATGTCAACCTTGCTAATAACCAGATGATTCTGACCACAATTATTTAACTGGTAGACACTGTCAACTTAATACCACAGTGAAACTGGAAGACTCAACCTTGCAAAGAAGCAGATGGTTGTGACCACAATAATTTAACGATGACAATTTTAACCTTGCTAATAGGCAGATGGTTGTGATCACAATAGTGGAACTGAAGGACAATGTCAACTTTGCAAATAACCAGAATGTTCTGACCACAATGAAACTGGAAGACTGTCAACCTTGCAAATAACCAGATGGTTCTGACCACAATAGTGGAACTGAAGGACACTATCAACTTTGCAAATAACCAGAATGTTCTGACCACCATAAAACTGGAAGACAATGTCAACCTTGCTAATGACCAGATGGTTGCGACCACAATAATGGAACAATGTCAACTTTGCTAACAACCAGACTGTTGTGACCACAATAATGGAACTGAAGGACAAGGTCAACCTTGCTAATAACTAGATGGTTGTGACCACAATAATGGAACTGAAGGACAAGGTCAACCTTGCTAATAACTAGATGGTTGTGACCACAACAATGGAACTGGATGACTATATCAACCTTGCTAATTACCCGCATGATTGTTGATACCACTAATGAAACGAAGACACTCAACTTAACATACAATCAGATGGTCGTGACCACTCTGATCTTTATATTATTAGCTACCAGTACACTTCGCTGTTACAAATGATAGGACAGCAGATATTTGAAGACACTAGGATGCAATGTTCTTTAAGGCTTTATGAAAGTGGGGGAACACTTCAATTGTCCAAGACCATTTGAAGTATGGAATGTGACTTTTGACTTGGATGATGGGTTTCAGGACCCTGACTGCAATGCCATTTAAAGCTTTATTGGTGGCTGTTTTCTCAAGTCTATTATTGACGCACACTACTGGATAAAGAGGGCCCAGTTTAAGGATAACTATGACCAGTAGACTGTCAAACCTAGAGAGCAATTGCAGTTTAACCAGTCTCAAGTTCACTTCTTGGCGGCCTTAGAATTTTCAATTTGAAGAAATGATTGGCGTTTAGTTGCCATGATCTCGACCATTATCGAATGGCTGTCTAAGTATCAGGTTAAGGAACCGGTAATCTCCCTTCTAGCTTCGGGTGGATGTAAGGAGTTTTAGACTTTTTATAGTCTGTTTTTACTGAATACTTTGTATCAAGAAATAAGGTATATTGAAGATCTACAGATTAATATGCTTAACTGAAGCCTGCAAAGGAGTTTGACTATGGTCAAATCCACTCGTGAAAGAAGGTATCAGAAAAGTTTGCCCGTTTTCAGAAAGAAAACTTCCTATACTGAAAGATTCATTTATCTAACTAGTTTTCAGCTCGCAGCAGTTTGAAGGGGTGACAGTTCAGCGCTGTTGCGTCCTAGATGTGAAAATAATGGACGTGAATTTTTGGGACAACACAAAGTATTGAATAAGCGTTGGTGTGTTATAGATAAAAATAGAAAAGCTTGATATACAGAAAATTCAGTGGTTTAAATGCCGAATTATATTACAGAAAGGGTTGGATTAGCCGGACCCTTTAGTGGCTCTTGTGAGACTGAAATTAACAGGTGTTTTTTAATAGAAGAGTACATTGAACTCTTGGGTGAATATTGTATGTAGTGGTTGGAGGTAATTTGTCAAGACGACATTATATATAAGTTTAAGGGTTGGACCAACATTGCCGAAATGCCTTACACGGTACTCCATCCCAAATAAGTTCCATGTGATTTGGTGAAATAAGATTTGTAAAGTTGTATCGGTGTGATGTCTCGAAGGTGCGACATACCTTAAGATGATGTTTTGGTGGGTTTTAGATATTGAAGCTTGTCTTCTGTATATCCAGAGGTACATGTAAGTATGCTTTGGAAAATGTTTGCTGTTTGTTACTGTGTTCTAATGAAGTTTCTATTTTTTAGGACCCATGAGAGGTGGCCTCCAGGGCCGTGGTCGTGTCAATTTTAATTTCAATCCCAATATGGGAGGTGGCGGAGCTGTAAAACGCCTCCAGCAGCAACCCCAGCGTAAGTAACCTGGCTGAAGTTAAGACTGCCTTCATGTGTAGTATAAAATGTGGACCTTATATTTTTCTATTTGAAATTTCACTAAACTTTCATCTTGTGCACTTTTCAAGTTGAGATTTTTGAAGTTTTACTAAATGCTGTTCTTGTATGAAATCTAAGGAAATATAAAGCTAGGTTTTTTTTTTTGGAAAAGCTTGAACTTTAAGCTAGGTATTTTTTTTTTTTTTTTTTTGGTGGCCCTAGAATACCGTTAACATTTTTACTCCTGGTCACTCTGAATTTTAAGTAGACAATGATTACTGAACACCTGTTTCCTAGGCCAAAGTACATAGAATACTGTAGCACTTACTCCTAGTCACTTAATTTTAAGGAATAGTACTGTACAACTTTTATTCCTGATCCAAAGTAGGTAACATTTGCCTATGAAGTAGGGTTTGAATATTATCCTGCTTAAGTAGAAAACTTTTCAACACTGGTTCAATTCCTCAGGTGGAATGGGCATTCGTGGTCGTGGAATGCGTGGTGGAATGAGGGGTAGAGGTGGCCGTGGCGGTGGATTCCAGATGAATGTTAACATGGGCTACGGATTCAACAAGAACTACAATGTTGGTGTTGGCCGTGGAGGTTGGTATGCTTGAATTTCAGTAATTTTTTTTTTTTTCTTTTTTTTTCTTTTTCTTTCTCCGTGATTATTTTTGTTCGACCTTTTTAAGAGGGGCAAAATTATTGCTTATTTATTCTGTAGTTTTGTTAGAATAATTGGGGTAATCTTGTTACTTCATCATAATGATTTAGTGTCCATTCAATTTCAGTAATGTCTTTTCCTTTTGGGGTACTGTAATTTTTGTTAGTTAAGTGCATTTGAGATCTCTAAATCATTGCTTTTTTTATTCAATAGTTTTGTTAGACCTTTTTGGAATTCTTTTATAACTAGATTGTTTAAACTATCAATTTCTGATTTCATGCCATCTTTACAGGTAACAGAGGCAGGGGCGGAAGAGGACAGGGACGTGGAATGAACAGAGGAGGTGAGTCAAGTTTGCACTTGTTGTAATTTACTATAAATCTATTCTACTTCAATGGTTATAAAGTGGTTTTTACATGTCATGGAATTACCTAGTGGAAAGGGGAATGGAATACTGGCTGCGTATCGAGGTTTATAGAAATATTTACACTTGTCCTTGCTTTTAAGTTTTCCCTTACTGTCAAATATCTTGTTAGTTTGGAACATTGTCAAATTTTCTCGGTCATTAGAACTGTTCACGCTTTTTAAACCTTGCTAATTTTGCAAGTGATCTAGTGTAGTTTGGAATTTTGGGTTTGTCAAATTTTCTCCTTTATTAGAACTGTTCACACCATTGAAACAATAATTTTGTTGGTGATAGTGTTGACAGACGGAATTGGCTTGGTATATTTTTTCTAGTAAATACTGCAACTTCCTTCAGGCCAATTTTAACCAAGAAATGGTTACCCATTCTCAGGTAATTGTCATATTACATGGAGTGTAATTAGATCCTGATAAGGAAGGAATACTACTTGCAGCCTACCTGCATATTTAAAGGTTCATTATTTTTCATTGCTAGTTATCTTGAAAATTGATTAATTTAAATACTGCTCTCATACCTGCATGTTTAATTACGGGGTAAAAGGACTTTGTGAACGGTTTCATTATTTATTGTAGTACTGTATTAGGAAAAAGTTCTCAAAGAATTTTATTCAAATGATCCTCCTCCTCTCTAGGTAAGCGAGGTGGAAACAGAGGTGCTGGACGTGGAGGCAACGCACGTGGGGGCAACAGGGGAGCTGGACGTGGAGGAAAGCAGCAGCAGAAGAAGACTCCAACCGTTGAGGAGTTAGACGCTGAGTTGGACTCCTACCTGAACGAAACTGCATAAACTGCCTCCTGTTGATTTTCCGTGGACCAAAAGCTGGCAGCCACCCGCGAAATTGGTTGCTGTTGGTGGCCGAGTTTTTAGTCATGTGAAACTTGGTCGTTATGGCTGGGAGTGTTACTAGCGAAGCAATCTCTTCATTTTATTGGAAATTTTACAAATTTTTACAAATGCGAGACTTGATAGTTCTCATCTTGAGCATCATTTTTGTTTTTATCTTTATTTTATTTACTATTACAGTATTGAATGTAAAATCTTCGAGCAACATTTTGTTCAAGATACTAATTTATCTTATATGAAATATAGCTTTTAAGTTACCTATTGTACATTACCCCCAATCCTCTACTGCCCTGCATATCTACGTGTCATCACGTCTGATCCATTTCGTTTTAAGTTTAGAAGGACAATGCCAAAGAGCGGTGTGTTAGAATGAAGTTCGTACGAGTCCTCGTGCCTGATGTTGCCAAGGTACCTCTTCTGCCGATAGTATTCGTTTTTTTATAAGTTTACCCCGTTTTATCAATGTAAAGGTACTTGGCTGTGAGCGTGTGTGTAGCTGAACTTGGCATCCAAAAAAAAGTACACTTAGAATGAGATATGTAATGAATTTCTGAAAGGCATATTTGATTTATGAACAACTTGTACCTGTCAATTGTATGGTAAGTGTATTAAAACTTGGAATTACAAAAGAATGTCTTATTACTCATTTTTTTTACTTTACCTACTCACGTAGGCTGTCTGGTGTCATTGTATGGTAATGAAGCCTCTGATATGTAGACAAATTGGTTTGTGCAAATTGTTGCTATGGGTTGTCATTTGAAAATTAATATCCGCATTAACATAATATAAATTAACATACATTTAGCTAGGCCAAATTTTCTACTCAGTGCAAGCATAGTTGTCTTGCTCATTTGCTTTTCAGTTGCTGTTTTGCCTTGTGACTTAGGCAATCATTCCCATGAATGTGCTTTCATTTTTCTATTTGGCTGGAATAAACTGATGTGGCTTACTTGATAAACATGCCTTAATGAAGAGTAATTGCAGTAAGGTTTTACTGTGACTTGCCTTGTGCAGTTCAAACAATGGTCAACCAACCAGTGGTCCTCGTTGACTTAGTCAGTGTAAAGTTCACGACATTTCTTAGGTGCAATTTGAGTTAATGCTGTGAATATTTAAATCAGGTTTGCCTTGAACTAGTGTTTGAGATGATTAGTTATTTACTCTAATGGTTTATATTGGGTTTAACTGAACACTGAAAACTACTGCAGCAAATTACTTTGTACAATTGAAATGCTACAATGTATTACTTAATATCTATCAACTAATAAGAATTTTATATATGAGTTCACATTAAATGTCGACTACCATATTAAAGCTGCAATATTTGCTCAGCTATCTAACTAGTTGGAAAAGGCAGAATGCTCTAAGGCCAGAGGCCCTAACGGGAAATATCCTAGTGAGGAATGGAGAAGAGTAAACCAATATATCTTGAACAGTAACATTAGATTAAATTATAAAAACAAAGCAAGAGCATTTATAGTAGATAGTAATAATAAGTTTATTGGACAGAAACATTTACATAAAGTATTTACAAATAGACTCAGTCCAAGCCCATGTGGAGCAGAGCTCTTCGGGCAATAATACAATTAAAATAATATAAATTAAAAAAATTATAAAGTAAATATTGATATAGATAAACTAAATGTACACTTACATATAAGTATATACATATGCATACATATACACATATATTTACACATGTACATGTACATACACATACATATAAATGTGATTTTTAGCCTAAAAACAAATAGAAATGTATATTCATATGATAAAGAAGGGCGGAATAATAAAGTGAAATTTTTGAATTTATACATTGATATGATTGAAATGCTAGAAATTACAAATGTATACAAGCAATAAACTATAAGAATTAAGAACATAATGTGCATTAATGGTTAGGTCATGAAGAAATGTCTACTAATAAAACTTAGTACACAGATAACAGATTAGTATAGGATTTTTAAAAGATCGAATGCTAAGCAATGCCTTTATATAAGCAGGCAGAGTATTCCATTGTTCAACTCCGATAGAGATAAAACTGTTCACATTTCTTTCCACGTACGAAGGGAAAAGTTAAAGTTAGTCTCTCTTGTTCCATATTGGTGTGCTGATTGTACCAGAGTTATTTTTTGTCTGATGGATGGGTATTTATGCAGCCAAGTGGGTTAGTCACTGTCTGTACAAGCTTGCCGACCAGGGTTCGATTCCCGGCCGGAGCCAAGCTCTTATCTTTGTGAGATTTCGCCTGGGGCTCTGATCCCGAGGTCGTTAAGAGAATCCAGACATTAATGTATCAAAAATATATATGGCTTATTTGAATATGAAAAACACGTAAAAATGTGCAAAATATATCTTATCTATATATATATAGAGAGATTATATAATATATATATATAGAGAGAGAGAGAGAGAGAGAGAGAGAGAGAGAGAGAGAGAGAGAATATGAGTGTTGAAGAATTGCTGATAGAGACATCAGACAGCGCTAGTTGAAGGAAGTGAGAGGAAAAGTGATGAACTAACATTAGGCCAAAGTATGTTGAAACACCATCATCATCTCCAACGCCTATTGACGCAAAGTCGTCTCTATCTTGAGCTTTTAATTCAATACTTCCCCATTCATCCTCTCCTACTTCGTGCTTTATAGTCCTCAGCCTTGTAGGCCTGGGTCTTCCAACTCTTCTAGTGCCTTGTGGAGCCCAGCTGGACGTTCGGTGAATTAATCTCTCTTGGGGAGTGCGAAGAGTATGCCCAAACCATATCCATCTACCCCTCATTATGATCTTATCCACATATGGCACACGAGTAATCTCTCTTATAGTTTCGTTTCTAATCATGTCCTGCCATTTAACTCCCAATATCCTTCTGATGGCTTTGTTCTCAAATCTACTAGATCTATTGGAGATTGTTTCATTGTCATATCATAACTCATGTCTGTACAGTAACACCGATCTCACTAAACCGATGAATAGTCTGATTTTTATATGAAATTTCAGGCGATTTGATTTCCAAATTTTACTCAGCCTAGCTATTCTGATTTCTTCAATCTTGCACTATACTCCAATTCTAAAGACCCTTCATTGAAGATCATAGTTCCTAAATGCTTACAGTAAATGATTCTACCACATTAATCCTTTCTCTTTCCAATGATATTTCCTTTTCCATTGCATACTCCGTTCTCATCATCTCTGTCTTTCTTCTACTTATCTTGAGCCCAACCTCATGTGATATTTCCTGCATTCCTGTAAGCAACCATTGCAAAATATGTGGTGTTTTGCTAATAAGGACAACGCCATCAACCTACCTTAGGTCTGCTAATTTCCTATCACCAATCCAGTCCAGTCCTTCCCCACTATCACCGACTGTTTTATATATATAGGCCTATATATATATATATATATATATATATATATATATATATATATATATATATATATATATATATATATATATATATATATATATATATATATATATATATATATATATATATATATATATATATATATATATATATATATATATATATATATATATACGTGTACGTGTACGTGTACGTGTACGTGTACGTGTACGTGTACGTGTACGTGTACGTGTACGTGTACGTGTACGTGTACGTGTACGTGTATATATATACATATATATACATATATATACATATATATACATATATATACATATATATACATATATATACACATACACATACACATACACACACATACACATACACATACACATACACATACATATATATATATATATACATATATATATATATATATATATATATACATATATATATATATACATATATATATATATATACATATATACACATATATACACATATATACATATATATATATATATATATAGGTTTCATCATCATATTGTACGGAAAAGATTTACCATATGTTTAACATTGGAAAAGTTTTGTGGATATTTTGTGGATAAAATGACACCTCGACGTGGATATTGAGTGAGAGCAAAGTGGCAACACTCTGAGAGGCTTGAGACTTGACAGGCTGAGAGTGAGATGACCTGTTCTTCAGTTTTGCCTTGAGATGTATCAGAAATTAATGCTTTTTACTCATATCCCTTAAGTTAGGTGATAATCATATAAAGTAAATTATTCAATCTTTAATTCTCTCCACTTATCATGTTTTAGGATTATTCCCATTCGAAATTATTAATTCTCTTTTAAAATAAAGTTTGCAATGGTTTTCAAACCAATTTGAATACATTTTTTTTTCTACAGTTGATATGTTGGTAATTTAGCTCCATGTAACTACAGATATACACTTAATTGGCAGATATATACACCTAATTACATACACTTTTAATTGACGTACATCTTCCCATTGCTTTGAGCAATTTGTTCTGGATTCAATAAGCTGTTTCCGTCTAATCAATTGTCTTCTTGTAGTTTATCAATTTTATTTCTATATTTTCTTTTTTCACTGGGTTGTTTTTCCCTGATGGAGCCATTGGGCCTATAGCATCCTGCTAATCCAACTAGCGTTGTAACTTAGCTAATACTAATAATAATAATAATAATAATAATAATAATAATAATAATAATAATAATAATAATAATAATAATAATAATAATAATAATAATAATAATAATAATAATAACTAGAATTACCAGATTATTAGAGGTGCCGTTGCAAAGACCGAAAGCAAGAAGTACTACTGAAGTAAAAGTAAACATATGGGGATTGTGTCCCGTTCAAAATTTGCGTCAAGTGTGAATCCTCCAAGTAATGCGTATTTTGAACATTATATTGACTTTAAAAAGTCTACGTAAGTAGAATATATTAAAAAGAAACTGTGAGTGATAAACCATGCATAAACCGACTGAGAACTGCACTGAAGGCCAAAACTGTATTGGACCTTTATACCCGTAGCTACTGCAGGTAGGTTTCTTGTGAGCGCTATGTTAAACTGCATAACCTGCATGTTAGTCTATGCAGGTTTAAAAATTATGAGATTAGTATAGATATACAGGCCATACGGTTATGCAAATGTGTCTCAATTATTGATAGCCTACCAGGTAAGGCAGACTTAGAATGCACGCGATAGGCTAGATTGTACCATAACAAATTTACGTTAAAGTATTCATAAAGTTTGAAGTTTTTATATTCTTATATGCCATTTTACTGTAATTGATTGTTAATTTCAAAGAAGGTTATTATGATGGTATGCAATGCAAAGGATTCGGATAGTTTGTAGAATAGTGGACACGCCCACCAACTAACCCTAAGAGAGATTACTGAGGTTTCAATGGAGATTACTATAGGTTAGGTCATGTCTTTTTATTTCAGGAAATACAATTAAATTTGCTGTTTTCCAATGCCAAATCATCCTAGGTCTGTTCTCAGCATAACAATTAAATGGAGTTTTATTATAGTTATGGACAGAAAAAGCTTTTCTACTAAAAAACAGGCGTTTCTTATAGGGAAATGTCTATTTACTTTGAAAATGAGATAAAGTTGTATTGTATTACCGGGTATCATTTCGAACAGAAAATAAATGTTTTTCTGTAGCAAATAATGTGATTTAACTGAATTTGACCTTCATTTGAACCACAAACAAACAGAACAGCCAGTTCGACTAACTTCAATTATCCGAACTGGTTGTTGTTGTTATGGTTCAAATGAAGGTGAAAACCGGTTAAATCACATTATTTACTAGAGGAACACGTATTTCTGTTAGAATGTTCAGATATAATGGCTCTTGTTCGCTTGCCAGAAAACGAAAACACCAAGCTCGTATGTACTGGCAAGCAGTGATGTTGAGCTGCACACGCCAACATTAGCAACGCTAAATATAATGGTTCTTGTTCCACCACTGGCTCACTTCGCTCGCATGAAAATAAGACATCAAGCGCGTATGTACTGGTAAGCAGTAATGTTGAGCTGCGCACGCTAAAAAATTAATAAAACTAACACATTAAAATTAAAGAAATTAACGACTTACAGTACTTTTATGACCGGGACGACAAAGCCTGTGGGTCACTGGGGTGTTGTGACTGTGACGTCTTAACCTCTGTGTATCCACATCGCCGTTTCTTCTTTGTCTTGGCTATCTTAGTTTCAATATTGCAGTAACAGGCGTGAATATCTTTCCTGTATGATAGACACGAACGGCACTTGGGACACTGTAAACGTTTTTCTATAACTTCCAACATAAAATATGCAAAAAGACCTCACTTGAACTAACAAAGACCTGACTTTGACAAAGGTTTCCACTCAAAAGGGTTTGTTAGGTGTATGGAGAGACCACTTGAAGAGGTAAGGGAAGGGGGTTGGGAAATATTAACCCCCCTGTGCAAACTTTCCATACGTAAGGGTTCGTGATTGGTTAACGGAAAAACAACGAATTCTAGAGAGTAAACATGAATGAACTAGAATGGGAAACTTTTCCAGAGCAAGTATTTATGTGAAATTTTGGTGTGACAAGGTAGTAACAAAATGTATGAAAGTAATATAGCATGATAAAATGGAGTGTATGATAAATAATATTTGATGGGAATATAAAATGAGGTGATTTTATAAGATATTGGATAATAAAACTTGTAATTCTTGGGTCAAAAATAATATGTATATGTGGATATTACATAAAAGGAATAGTATAGTTGTACTGGATCAAGTAAAATACTTGAAGTAGAATACTTGAATGTGGCGGGTAAAAAGACGTAGGGGAAAATGGGGAGGAGTTATAAGAGAAGGAGTAATCCTATTGGTGGAGGCAGAGTTTATGCGCAGGTGGGAGGAGTTTATGCGTAGAAGGTCGAAAACTGCTTGTACAAACAAACGAGACCGACTACAACCCACCCGTAGAATGTCAACAAATAAATGAAAAATATACCGTTAGTGTAGGATATGGATAATTAGCGTATTTTTTCATCGGTTTATTATACATCCAAGAAGGTAATATATAGAGAAGAAAAGGCTTGTTTTTAAACATCTAACTTAGCTGGTGGATATATATACAGTATAGCTTAAGTCCTTGACGTCACGGCAGAAATTCAAAACTCGCGGCAATCGCAGATTGGGTAGCTAGGTGTACTACTAGCGCCACCACTTGCCAGGTAACTGTAACCATTCCATGAATCCTCAGATCTTCCCTGCCGCCATTGCTGGCGACATCATTGGAATATTCGCTCGTTGTAACTTGGATTTTTGCTGTATCTTTGGTGATGTGCACATTTTGGTTATTGGCTTTCGCTTGATTGGATTTTGCTTACAGATTCTCTTGAACCTTTTTTGATTTGGGTTAACTTTGACCTTTGCTTGTTTTTTATCTCTCTCTTAATTTTTCCAAAATGGCTGACCCTTCCCCAGTTTATAGAAAGTGTATGAAAGGCTGTAAAACCCGACTTCCTAAAGTCTCTATCGATCCCCACTCCATTTGTACTAAATGTAGAGGTAAAGTTTGTCAATTAATGGATCAATGTGATGAATGCCTTTTATTGTCTGAGAGTGAGTGGCTGGATTTCGACTGCTACTCTCGTAAGTTAGAGAGAGATAGAGTTAGACGTAGTTCTTCTCGATCTAGAGAATTATCCTCTTCCCATGTCACTGAACCTATTCCTTCCCCTGTAGTGGTAGTTCATGATCCCCCTACTGTAACCGCTGAGCCTACACTTAAGGACATGATTATCGTGATTCAAGCCCTTGGTGTTAGGGTTGAGTCGCTTGCTACGGACAAGAATCAACTTATGTCCGAGGTTAATCAACTTAAAAGTGCCAGTGTTAGTGCTAAAAGTGCGGTTAATGTGTTCAGTGCTGTGGAGGGTGAGACTGCTCGAACCTGTCGTTCACCCAGCCTTAGACCTCTTTCAAGCTCCCTGACCCATGGGAGAAGGAATTTCGATCAGCGAAAGGGAACGAGAGGCGTAGCCGCTCGAGCAGGCGTCCCCTCGAGCGTTCCTGATAATGTTTCACAGGACGTTCGCCCTCACCATTGGAAAAGTGAGGTTAAGTTTACCTCATCGTCGGATGATGCAGTAGTCAGCAAGCAGTCGAATCATGACTGGCGTCAAGTTTCTAGACCTCTCAAGAGGAAAATGGTTGCAGTGGATCAGCGTCGCGTTTTATCGCCTCAAGCGCCTGGCTGTAGTCATTGGGACAGTCCAGAGCCTTTTTCTTCGTCTGTAGAAGGATCTCCTGCCAAACGTCCTGTTAGAACGTCTGGCTCTGTTAAGCGTCCAGCCCAGCATGTTGCTGAACAAGTTCCGGAATCTGTTATTCCGTCTGTTCATGCTCCGCCGCTACCGTCTGACTGAGTGGCGTCTTCTGGGCGATCGTCGCGTGACGTGAGCGATGAAGAAGGCAATTTTGTTGCTGACGCTCCCGCTCCAACTTTACCGCAAGTTGATCCTAAGTTGCCGTTGTTACAGGACATGCAGCTTAAGCTGTCTTCGTTTATGCAGTCGTTTCACTCTACTGATAAAAGAGTAACTCAACAAGTTCCCGAATGTCAGGAAGCTTCGCAGCTTGGACGTCGTAAATCCGATAAGCTTAACCGCAAACGTCAAGCTTCCAGGCGTGAAGCTGAGCTTCTAGCGAATGTAGAAGCGTGTGAACGCATTCGCCATGCAGCTAAACGTGACGCCGAACGTCAAGTTAAGCGTGATGCCAAACGTCAAGTTAAATGTGACGTTGAGCGCCAATCACGTGACGCCGCACGTCAAGTTAGACGTGACGTCGAACGTCAGGTTGATCGTGACGGCAAGCGTCAATTTGATGCCGAATGTCAGACTGTCAAACGTGACGCCAAGCGTCAAGGTCGCGCAGTTAAAAGTCAGGCCCACAAAGACATCGCTACTTCGGTTGGACTTTTGTCTGAGGAAGAGGTTGATGAACACCTTTCCTCGGCTGGCTTTTTGGAAGACTTCTGGGAGGGAGAAGAGCCTAAGACCACACAGCATTCTTTGGATCTTAGGAAAATCATGAAAGTGTTTACGGAAGTTTTTCCTAATCACTCCGTTCCTGTTGCTCCACGCTCCCCCCCTTCGGAGTTTACCCTGGGGTCGGCAGCTCAGGCGCCTATTTATACCAAGATGGTTCTTTCAAGATCTTCGAAAAGAGCCTTAAGACTGTTGGGAGACTGGCTGCAGTCCAAGAAAGATCTTGGCAAGTCTGCTTTCTCTTTCCCTCCTGCTAGACTAGCTTCCAAGTCAAGCGTGTGGTATGAGACAGGAGAAGTTCTCGGCTTGGGAGTTCCTGCCTCTGGCCAGGGCGACTTCTCAAGCCTTGTAGACTTCTCGTCGGTTGGCCATGCGACGGACTAAGTTTAACTGGACAACTTCTGAACTTGACCATCTTCTCAAAGGAGTCTTCAGAGCCTTCGAGGTTTTCAGCTTCCTCGATTGGACTCTGGGAGCCTTGGGGAAGAAAGTTGCGACTTTTAAGAATTCTGACACGGACAGTATTATTCAGATAATGTCTTGTATTGACAAAGCTGTTAGAGATGGCTCTAATGAATTAGCAGCTCTTTTTACGACTGGAGTGCTTAAGAAAAGAGCACAGATGTGTTCTTTCCTTTCCTTGGGTGTCACCGCTTGTCAGAAGTCTGAACTGCTGTTTACGCCTCTGTCTCCATCTCTGTTTCCGCAGGAACTTGTGAAAGAGGTTGCTTCTTCTTTAACTCGGAAGGCTACCCATGATTTGGTCGGCAAGACAGCACGGAAAGTTCTTCCGACTTCTTTTACTAGCCATAAACCTAAAGTAGAAACACCTTTGCCTCATTTTGCACAGCCCTTACGAGGTAGACCCATCAGTAGAGGTTACCCAAGATCCGACGGAAGAAGAGGATGAAGAGGAGATAAAAGGAGGGGATCTAGAGCTGGGCGAAGCAGAGTCTGACTGCTTTTGCCTTCAGACAGCAGTAGGGGCCAGACTGAAGAACTTCTGGCAGGCCTGGGAGAGAAGGAGAGCAGACCCTTGGTCCGTTCTTTTGCTGAAGGAGGGTTACAAGATCCCTTTTATAAAGAAACCCCCTCTTGTTCAAGATCCGATAGATCTCTCTGCCAGATACCAAGAGGACTCAAAGAGGCAGGCATTGCTGCTACAAGTATCCGTCTTGTTGCAGAAAGGGGCAGTAGAGAGGGTACAGGACTTACAGTCACCAGGATTTTACAACTGCCTATTCCTGGTCCCCCAAAAACTCAGGGGGATGGAGACCAGTCCTGGATGTAAGTGCCCTCAACGCTTTCATTCAGAAAGCAAAGTTTTCGATGGAGACTTCGAAAACTGTGGTCTCGTTGGACCTCCAGGACGCCTATTTTCATATCCCCATACATGCGAGTTTCAAACGTTACCTGAGGTTCGTTTACAGGAAGGAAGTCTTCCAGTTTCGAGCCCTGTATTTCGGCCTCAGCACCGCTCCTTTCATTTTCACGAAGCTGATGCTAAATGTGGCGAGCTTCCTGCATTCAACAGGTATCAGAGCCTCCCTGTACTTGGACGACTGGTTACTCAGAGCGTCTTCCTTCAACCGCTGTTTGGAGGATCTACGAATGACACTGAGGTTGTCAAGGGAACTGGGTCTTCTTGTCAACATAGAGAGGTCCCAACTGATTCCATCCCAGAAAATTCTTTATTTAGGGATGGAGATTCACAGTCTAGCTTTCGGGCTTTTCCATCTCCTACAAGGATAGAACAAGTCATCCTAAAGCTTCGTCTCTTCCTAGAGAAAAGAAAATTTTCGGTAAGACAGTGGATGAATCTGCTGGGAACACTCTCCTCACTGGAGCAGTTTGTCTCCCTAGTAAGACTAAATCTCCGCCCTCTTCAGTTTCACCTCAATTACCATTGGGACAAGAAGGGTTTAGAGACGGAAAGTATCCCACTTCCAGAGTCTGTAAAAAGTTGCCTCCATTGGTGGAACGACCCAATCAAACTTCAGGAGGGTCTCTCACTGGAGCAAAGGAGCCCAGACCTTGTGTTGTGTTCCGACGCCTCGGACTTGGGGTGGGGAGCAACACTGGGCAAGCTGGAGAGCTCGGGTCTGTGGACGAAAGATCAAGAGAGCCTCCACATCAACCAGAAGGAGCTGTTAGCAGTCCTATTGGCCCTTCAAGGTTTCGAAAATTCGGTTCTAAACAAGGTGGTGCAGGTAAATGCCGACAATACCACAGCTTTGGCATACATATCCAAGCAGGGTGGAACACACTTGAAGTCCCTTTACAAGACTGCAAGGGAGCTTCTAGTTTGGGCAAAGAAAAGGAATGTAACCTTACTCACACGGTTCATCCAAGGAGAGAAGAACGTGAGGGCAGATAGCCTCAGCAGGAGAAACCAAGTTATTCTCATGGACTGGACTCTGCATCAGGATGTTTGCAAGAAACTATGGCGGATTTGGGGTCGTCCGTCCATAGACCTTCTTGCAAACTCCAAAACAAAGAGGCTAGAGACCTACTGCTCCCCAGTGCCAGATCTAGAAGCAGTCCACATCGACGCTTCCCTGCTGGACTGGTCTCACCTGGACGTATACACGTTCCCTCCATTCAAAGTCCTGTACAAAGTATTACAAAAGTTTGCCTCTCACGAGGGAACCAGATTGACTCTAGTAGCTCCCCTCTGGCCCTCGAGAGAATGGTTCACCGAGGTACTTTAATGGATGGTGGACATACCAAGAAGTCTGCCAACACAAGTAGATCTACTCAGACAACCGCACTTGGAAAGGTTCCATCAAAACCTACCAGCTCTACGTCTAACTGCCTTCATGCTATCGAAAAACTCGCAAGAGCTAGAGGCTTTTCGAAGGAGGCAGCTAAGGCTATTGCTAGAGCAAGGAGGACCTCTACTATCAAGGTCTACCAGTCCAAATGGGAGGTTTTTCGAGATTGGTGCAGAACTAACTCAGTATCCTCTTCCACTACCTCTCTGACCCAAATTGCTGACTTCTTGTTAGACCTTAGGAGAAAACGCAAGTTTTATTCCACTACTATTAAAGGGTACAGGAGCATACTAGCGACCGTCTTCAGGCACAGGAACTTGGACCTCTCTAGAAACAAAGACCTTCGAGACCTCAAATCCTTTGAGACTTCTTAGGAGCGTCAACTTGAATCACCAGCCTGGAATCTGGATGTTGTCCTGAAGTTTCTCATGAGTGACAGGTTTGAGCCGTACATGCAACGAATGTTTGAAGCTGAAAAAATAAATGCATGTAATTACACTTGTAATGAATATAAAATAAAATGGGCTACCATATCTGTGATAGGCCATCTTGCTATTTACATATAGATATACATAAATATGACCTTCCTGTGGCATGCATGGATTTGGGATATGTGCTGTCATATATACTAATCTATGTATGTACACTGTGATGCATGGTTATATTTACTGCCAGACTTGCATAAAATTACTCATTGGGAGAACTGTAAAATGTGCCCCTGATTAGCCTATCCAAATGTGTGACTCTCATCTGGCTGCTATGTAGCCTGCAATATACATATAACAGTTCCGGTAGCTGTGGTTTCCGTCATGAATCTATTCATTTCCCTGTTTACCTTTTGTACCTCTGGGTGGCATGCATGCCGCTTGCCCGCCAGATTTGACCTGTCATAACTCATTATCCCACGACTTCTAAGAAAAAGAAGATATCATTGAAGAAGCCCAGGGAAAGAGATTGACAAAGGGCTCGCAGAAGTCTCCGATTGCTCACACATGAGAGGGATTGTACGGTACCAAGAACCAAACCAGACGGTACAGGATTTTATGCCCTTGCTTTACCAGTGCTGAGTCTCCTTTCGGACTGAGCGAGCATACTGTAGGTAGGGATGAAGGGATCAGTCTTTCTACCCCTCTTTATCTGTGACAACTGATCTCTCTTTCCTTATGCAAGAGAGAGAAAGAAGTGGTGGGATCATCATCTCCTCCAACGCCTATTGACGCAAAGGGCCTCGGTTAGATTTTGCCAGTGGTTTTTATCTTGAGCTTTTAATTCAGTACTTCTCCATTCATCATCTCCTACTATGCACTTCATAGTCCTCAGCCATGTAGGCAGGACCGTAAGCCTTGACTTGCATACCGTGACACCCAATCAGTTTGGATTACTTGCGGTCCTGCTATTAATGCTTGGTCTTGTACCAGCCTGATCATCCTCGCGCTGTTTATCAGGATGAGGGGAACTGCACTTCTAGACATTTTCCTGGACACTTGAGGAACACTGCTGTCTCACTCCCTAAAGAAACTTCAGTTTTGAAGGGCAGGAAGATGACTTGTAGTAAGGTTTCATTGCTTCTGTTTGATAGAGGATTCGTGGTGAGAGGAACCAGCGATCATTCTCCTTGGTCATACTTTCTCTTATGTAATCACTTTCAGGAATATGATCCTTTGTCTCCTTGCAGGTCCGGGGAAACAGTTTCCATGCATCCACGCTACCAGGAACACAATCATGTGTCTCCTTGTGGCTCATGGGGCCTTTGAAGATGTTCCCATGTGTACACTCAATCAGCAACCATGAGTTGCCTCTTCACGCGTAAGAGTGGCGATACTTTACTTTTCTTGAGTACAAGGGATCCGAACTAGATATTGTATCAGTTTTACACTCGACTGAATGACAAGATTTTCTCTCGCGTGGTCATGTTCAGGAATACGATAATCAGTCGGGATCGGTCTCCTCTTGATTCTAAGATCAGGGGAAATATTCACACACACTTACATGATAAGGAACATGATCACAAATCAGCTGTTCTTTCTTCTCATCCTTGCACGATTGCAAACATGAGCACATGACCTCTACTGACTCTTCTTAGCACTCGCACAATCCTCAAAATGTTCCATTGCATATTCATATTTGCAAACACGGTTCATCATCTCAGGCCTGCACGCTGCCCGATACTGATCTCACCCGTACTGTGCTCCTCTAGTTTGGAAGGGCATGAATGTTTAATGTTTCTTAGGGACATTTTTTGCCTATTCAGCTGTCAGATTTCTTTTGTTCCTCCCATTCTGCCTGAATCCTCCCAGCAAGGTTAATTTTTGCCATTCAAAATAGGTTTCTCAGTATTGGTCCTTGCACATCCTAATCTTTCACCTGTCCCTTTGCTAATTTGAATAATCCTTCTTTTCCTCTGCTGTGCTAAAGGCTTCCCTGTACATGTTGATTCAACACTATGTCCTTCTTCCTATATGTTCCTGCCCAGATGCCTTTTATTGGCAACTTTCAGCAAACTTTTGATAGCATGACTTCATATTGCAATTCAGACATATATTTTTCTGTCTGAAAACATTACCAATGTTCTTTTTGTTGAAACCTGAAATTAGAGAGACAAAACTTAAGTCTGTTGCAGCTCCAGAAGTAATTTCCATGCTGAGAGAGAACTCATGATTGAAGCAAACTTGGCTGCGTACTGACAATTTCCTTAGAGTTTAGTCAGTTGAGTTCGTAGGCCATGTAATGAAGAGCATTGCTCTTTCCTTCATCATTTTTATCGAGAAATAAGAACCTGCTTTTCTGGAGGAATCATCAGTTTTTATTCTTTGGCTGGTTCTTCCCGAGTCGGTCAAATGATTGTGAACCTGACATTTCAGTTTTCTCCCTTGGCTGGGATCCAAAACTTGTCTCCATAAGCCAGTTTAAGGTCAATAGGAGGGAATAAGAGGACTGTCCTTTCCCATAGAGAGTTGTCTGCTCTCCTTTGTTAGGAGGGAGTAACAGAGGTCACTCGCTGAGTGATTCCTTCGTATTTCATCAGGCAGAACGTGAGCCTGGTGTGACAGCTACGGCTGTGGCATCAGTTACAGGTACTGTACTCCAGCCACCAGTCGCTATCACTCTAGGTCAATAAAAGGTCTGTCTGCCTCGTCTCCCATTGACGAGTCTCGTAGGCCTTAACTCTTCCAGGTTATTGCCACTTCATGCCTTTGGGCACAACAAGGTTCTTAGAGCTTTGTGAGGCCAAGCTTTTCGGGACCTGTGCCTAACGAGGAAGAAACAGCTAGTCTTCAAGTCTAGCACAGCGTTTTTCGTTCCCGTCCGAGGGGATGACATAAGGCTATTCACCAACGCCCTTTTCGGAGATAGGAATACTAAGAGGAGAGGCGAAGGTTTGTGAGACCCTCACCTCGTGCGAGACTCTCGCCTCGCCTTAATACCCTTGGCAGGTTTGTGAGACCCTCGCCTTAGCACAAATGGCGGGTTTGTGAAACCCTTCTCGCTAGCGCTATACTGTACTGTAGTAGCGTACGCTACTGGGCTTAATCGTAAAGGAGATTTAATGCTGACGGTTTCTAATTCTCTTGGGCGCTTGCAGAACTTTTGCAGATCCTCGCCAGCATTTGCTAGTATCAGATGGCGTTCACGAGTGCTTGCAAGCGTTTGTGGACAATCGTCAGCGTTTGCAGACACACGTCAGCACTTTCTGGCAAGCCTATACGAATCTGCCTAGTGTTTGTGTTCTTGGCATTCTGAGATGACAAACCCCTCGTGCAAGACTTCGCTTCTGCATGGGTAACTCTCATCCCTGAGAAGTTTTGCACAACTACAGGCGTTCGTTAAAACTCTATTAAAGGCTGAAATGAACTCCTGTGGTGCATGTGCTCTCACCATGGCAAAACCTCAGGATTATTGCCCCAAATACGGTTTACTACCCAGGGCTTGAGGTAGCTGTATGCGTCAGTGTTCCCCTGGACACAACGAGTTCTCGTTAGACGTCAAGTTTCGGGAAGTATAATCCTTCTGGGTTATTTTTTTCGGCTTTGTTGCCCTATGAAATCAAGAGCTCTTTGGAACACAAGCGCAACGAGCTTGTGATATACAGTATACCCTTATAAGGTTATTATTTCAAGCCTTTGTTCCCAAGGGATAGGTATTAGCTTCTGCTTATGTTTACGAACGATAGCAAGCCCTGCCCATAAGGTGTACAGACAAACATTGTCAGCTTCTCATTAAGTTTATGAACGATAGCATGCCCCGTACACAAGGTGGCCAGACAAAGGTTTCAGCTTCTCATTACATTTACGAACGTTAGTAAGCCCCACTCATAACGCAGGCAGGCAAACCAACGGAACTATGATTGCTACACTAGCTGTATGTTTTGTTTTCCTGGGTGCATGTGCTCACTTCTTAAATATACTAAAAATTCCTTGGACAATAATGCTGCGATTCATCGCACATATATTATTCCTGCAAGCGGGCTCAGACTTGTCAAATGTTTACATGCAGGCAAAAGATGTTACACATGGGGCTGCAGACGGACATGTGCATATGCGGGCCAGTGAATTTTTTGCCGACAAGTACCGTAGACCATCTTACAATTAGAACTTAGTTCTAATAAATCATTAGTGTTAATGGCTATATACCATACTGGAAACCAGCTTATATACTGTATTACTCTTCTTCGTTCGCGTAACCAGACATACTGGATATGCTGTCTACTTTCATCCCAGGTAGTTCCTATCTAACTTTTATTGGAGGTCTTGGTTTTAAAAAATTCTGAAAGTTCACATAAGTAAATTTGTTTCCTGACAAAGGGAACATTCGAAACTTATACCAGTTCTACCGATCAGAGACGAAGAAATGCAAATGTTTTTGTTGTTCATTGGAAGGAGGAGGTCTCAGTTACAAACATTTATCAATTTTTTCTGAGTTCCGGATACAATTCATAATTTGGGTTATGCCTGTATGATCGTCCGTATCCCTGGTCTGTGTTAAGTGTCCGTAGATGGACTTATACATACATACATTACCTGTCCAACAAAAGATTAAAGACATTTCTCAATCTTACCTTTCAGAAGTAGTTGTGTGCGATTGATCGTTACCGTCCGGTCTCTTGCCTGAAAGCGATCGCTAAGGAGATTCGCTGTAATAACATCTTCCTCAGGGAGTACTGTCTACCCTGGTTTACCGATTATAACATATTCATTCGTCCAACTCTCATTGGATTGGTGGCAGATGGAGCAAGATCCTCCTCCCCTTCATAGCAGATGTGTGTAACTGGTTGCACGTCTTGACATCAACTGGAGATGTTACTTGCTACGCAATCTCTAGACCCCTTGAGAGGAGCCAAGGAGAATTGACTTTTCGCCTGAGGATCAAGGTCGCTTGTTCCACTCTTGGAACCTGCTAACCCTTAGGGGGGCAATAGGCACAATCCTTGGGTATGGTTTAACATCCTACTGGGTATTGGTTGACCAGGTAGTCCAGAGCCCTTCCCAGTTTCCGATGATCGGGTTGGTGGTGGGGGGGGGATTTTTTCTCACAGGTAAACTGCAGGAACAACCTGTCCCTGGCAGTCTTAATAGCCTTTTATGAAGGAATGCCTCCTCCTGTAGGAGTGCATAACGCTACTCACCAGGCTGCTACGGGAGACAGGTCGTAAGAAAATACCCTGGTCTATCTACTTGGGTGTGAACACAGACTCTAGTTTTGCAAGGAAATCTTGTGCAGTGTTGCGTATCCATTCACCGAGTAAGGTGGGCCGAGAAACTCGTCTACTTGACTAAGAGAGGCGTCTCACTTCTGCTACATGTAGTGTTCTCTTCAGGGCGAGTCTTTCCATCAAGACCCTCACACACAAGAAGCAAGGTCCAGAATAAAGGCGAGTTCTACGTCGTGATACCTGGGCGAGCTGAGAAAGGCATGCACCGTTAGATCTGTTGACTTTGAGAACTGGGAAAGGTGCACAAATCAGTGCACAGTTCCAACTCTCACCTTGCAGTTGGGCGAACTTGAACGAGCATCCTCTACCAGTTTTTGCCCCATGATCATGGACACACTCCTCGCAAGTGCACACAGGTAACAATTAACTGCAAGAGCTGAGAAAGGCTCGCTTTTCCAGCCATCACCATGGAAGTACACACTCCCAGCAGGACAAATGAGAAGAGGTGTGCAAGCCAGGGCACCTTACCAGCCTTTGCCTTGCCAAAGCTCACCCTTGCAAAGAGGAATGGCATGTAGCATCCCCTTCACAGACCAACCATCTTCAGACTGTTCCACCTTTGTTCGAGACCACACTTAGCAAGGTCTTTCTGTTAGGGGATCAAGTACCTGCAGAGCTTTCTCTCAAGAGACAAATTGCTAGCACCAGTGGCAAAATGGCTGGGACATCTATCATTTCTCGAGAAGTTAGGTCCTATTGGCCGTCTCCACATACGATCTCTATAGTGACAGCTGATGACCTTCTGGTCTTTGCACAAAGACCCACCGAGTACCCTAGTGCCAGTGGGACCCAGACAGAAGAGAGACCTGAGTTGGTGGATGTCGGACACCAAACTCCTCAGAGGAGCAGATCCTCTCTCTCTTCCCCTAGACATGAGTCTTTTTGTAGTTTATATGTGACATATTTGTTTTTGACGTTGTTAATAGTTTATATATGACATATCTGTTATGACGTTGTTACTTTTTTTAGAATGATTTACTGTTAATTTGTTCTCTTCAGTTATTTATTTCCTTATTTCCTTTCCTCACTGGGCTATTTTTCCCTATTGGAGCCCCTGGGCTTATAGCATCTTGCTTTTCCAATTAGGGTTGTAGCTTGGATAGTAATAATAATAATAATAATAATAATAATTTGTTGCTCTTCACAGACACATTAAAAGAAGGGGGGACTCATCTGTTACACCGGACCTCATCCAGACTCTGTCCAAATCCGAAAGGCGGTGCCACAAAACCTCCTGGAAATGAGGGCAGCCTATCTGACCCTCAGGTACCTTCATCACCTCCTTTCAGGGCATTATGTAGTGCTGATGAGTGTCAACACTACAGTAGTGTTCCACTCAAACAAACAAGGAGAGACCTTTACACAGTATCTATATCTGCTAGCTGTGAAAATCCTAAGGTGGATGGAAGAAAATTTGGTAGCCTTAACAACCCACTTTATCCGGGGCAAGAAGAATGTGCTTGCGGACAGTCTGAACAGGAGGACTCAGATAGTTGGCTCTGAATGGACAATCAAACTGTACTTGACGTCGGAAACTTCTGGTGTACCACTCACCAGTACCGGAACCATAAGCGTTCAAGCAGGATGCTTTTCAACACCCTTGGGACAGGATGGATGTCTATGCGTTCCCCTCCTTCTGCCTAGTAAGGAGGGTATTGAACAGGGTAAGGGCATTGCAAAATCTAGCAAAGACCCTGGGATCTGCTGTGGCAACATAGAGAATGGTTTCTGGACCCTCTATATCTGCTCACAGAGGTACCAAGAGAGTTCCCTCTACTTTCCGAGCTTCTCAGACTACCTCACATGGAGATTTTCCACCAAGCGATACCATCGCTAGGTTTTCACATCTGGAGGCGATCCAGCAACTACTCGCAAGAGGGGCTTTTTGAAGCTGGTTGCTATGCGCATGGCAAGATACCTCAGTGAGTCGTCGTCTATAGTGTATCAGGCGAAGTGGTCCGTCTTTTGTAGTGGAGGTTGACGGGGTATCTCTCCACTCAGAGCTGGTATTCCAGCAATAGCGGAGTTTTTACTGTTCCTCAGGGGGGGAAAAAACTCACTCAGTGTCGGTGGTGAAAGGCTTTTGTTCATCCTTGAACATTGTCTTCGAACTGAATCAAGTTAACATTTCTTCCTCGCCGGAATTGTCACTCCTCATATGGAACTTCGAGTGTTCTGGTCCTTAGTCGAAAGTTGGACCATCTCCTTGGAACATTGCCAGGGTCTTACGTTCACAGAAAGGAGTCCCTTATGAGCCTCCACGTCAAGCCTTGGATAAGGAAGTGACCTCAAAGACGGTTTTCTTTTCGCCCTGACCTCTGCAGGTAGAGTCAGCGAGCTACATTGTCTTTCATACGTCATCACCCATTCGAGGGGATGGGTGGCAGGTCACACTCGGTTTCGTCCCTGAGTTTGTTGCAAAGACTAAACATCCGTCCCTAGCGAATCCTAGATTTGGGCCCTTTCGGATTGGGAGTCACTAAACAGTAACAGATGATACTGATCAACTGTTACTATGCCTTATAAGGAAGATGAGGTTATATCTAATAAAGATGAGAAGAGCTCGACCCCAGATCAAGAAGCTGTTCGTCAGCACGGGGAAGACCAAGAGGAGAATCACAGAGAACTCAATCTCCTCTTGGATCAGGCGAGTAATAGGAAAGGGCAAGGGCCTCAGACACCTCGACGTCAAGTAGATGTCCCCATGCCCATGATGTCAGGGCAGTAAGTACTTTTCTGGCATTCCGAAATAATTTTTCTGTTCAGCAGGTACTTCAAGCAGGCAGGTGGAAACGTCAAACAACATTCACCTCCCGCTACCTGCAAGAAATAACTGACAGGAGCCTAGACACATTCTCAATAGGTCCTTTGGTGGCTGCTCATAACGTGATCTAAACACTTCAGCTCCTTTGCCGGACAAGTACCAGTGGTTCGAGGGCAAAGGATTACCCGCGAAGTAAGTATAGGATGAATGTGGCAGTGACTGGGCACTTCCTACTTCATCTTCCCCTCTCTTGGGGCGCAGCATTTGGGGAACTCTGCACAGCTGACCTGCTTCTTCTGTTGGTGAGTTTCACGCTCTTTGGACAATCATATATACATGTATATATGTGGTATGCCTCCATCCTTCTGTCAGGGGAAGGTGGAAAGAAATACCGTATATGTTAGTAGAGGCCACGGCCCGAATAACTATGATGTATGTTCCAAGAGATTGATTCCTTATTTGCCAGCCATAATTGCCCAGGCCGTTTTCCGACAAGGATAACGTGGTGCAGGATCCCTCAACTATACAGAGGCCATCTCGGGACAGTTGCCAGCCATTTGGTTTTGGACTTCCACCTAAAGGTGAGTCTCCAGAGTAATGAGCAGAAGTTTTGTATTTTGGAACAAATGACAAATTTGGAATTAATTTGTATTGTTTCCGTGCAATACAAACCTAGAGCTCTTTACACATACAGTACTGACCTGCCAGCAACAACACCCTGAAAGCCCTGCTGCAATTACAAAAGTGACGGTTAGTCGCTAGTGCTGGTGTGAGCGGGAAGGTTAACCTACCCCGCTCCCTGTCCCCACTAACTAGTGGTGGGTAGTTACACCCTGACAAAAAGCTTTTCGGCTGGTTTCAGCTTCACCAAAATAATACTCCATAGTAAAGAGCTCAAGGTTTTCATTGCTAGGAAAAAGACAAATTACTTCCAAACTTGTCATATTTAGTTAAGTGATTTTTATTATCATTATCATTATTATTATTACTTGCTAAGCTACAACCCTAGTTGGAAAAGCATGATGCTATAAGCCCAGGGGCTCCAACAGGAAAAATAGCTCAGTGAGGAAAGGGAACAAGGAAAAATTAAATATTTTAAGAAGAGCAACAATATTAAAATGAATATCACTTTATGAACTATAAAAACTTTAACAAAACAAGAGGAAGAGAAATAAGATATAAGATAGAACAGTGTGCCCGAGTGTACCCTCAAGTAAGAGAACTCTAACCCAAGACAGTGGAAGACCATGGTACAGAGGCTATGGCACTACCCAAAATTAGAGAACAATGGTTTGATTTTGGAGTGTCTTTCTCCTAGAAGAGCTGCTTACCATAGCTAAAGAGTCTCTTCTACCCTTACAAAGAGGAAAGTGGCCACTGAACAATTACAGTGCAGTAGTTAACTCCCTGGGAAAAGAAGAATTGTTTGGTAATCTCAGTGTTGTCAGGTGTAAGATGACAGAGGAGAGTCTGTAAAGAATAGGCCAGACTATTCGGTGTCTGTGTAGGTAAGGGGAAAGAACCGTAACCAGAGAGAAAGATCCAATGTAATACTGTCTGGCCAGTCAAAGGGCCCCATAACTTTCTAGCGGTAGTATTTCAATGGACGGCTGGTGCCCTGGCCAACCTACTACCTTCTATTGAATTGACATTGACCTGCAAATGTGTTAATCAGGCAATGATTGTACAGTGAACCCTCGCTACTTCGCGGTTCGACCATCGCGGATTCACCACTTCGCGGATTTTTTCCATAACCCATATATATACAGTAATATATATATACAGTATATATATATATATATATATATATATATATATATATATATATATATATATATATATATATATATGTATATATATGTATGCATGTATTTATGTATATATGTATGTATATATGTAGGTATGTATATGTGTATACATATAAATATATATATATATACACACACACATATATATATATATATATATATATATATATATATATATATATATATATATATATATATATATATATATATATATCTAAAGTAGGAAGATGTGATGTAGTTCTAAGGGAAAAAAGTATGGGAAATATGTCTGGGTAATAAGCAAAGCTCTACCTCCAGTTTGTTTCTTCATTATGATCAGAGATATATGTAAACAAAACATTGGTTGCCATTTTTTATCGTGCTTTTTAGCGTGTTTAGGAAACGCATGATATAAAATCGCCTTTAATATTTGTGCCTGTTTTAGTTTAGGGTACTGTAGTACATGCATTAAGTGTTCTGTACATTAAAGGGTAGTTTGTTAACAGTACTACGTAAAAGGGAAGGTTTTAAAAGTCTGAATATACATGTTGAATAAATAGGTAAATATGGTGTCACTACTTCGCGGATTTTCACCTATCGCGGCCGCGTCTGGAACCTATCTACCGCGATAAACGAGGGTTCACTGTATTCTGAAAGTAATAACTTGATGTATTTTGGAAAATTTTGCTCTAGGTCTTTTGACGCTTATTGAAAAGTAAAAAGATTTTTACTACTCTATTGAGAAGTATTATTTTGATACAGTATTCCGTTATGAGAAGTCAAACAATTGAATTTTTCTCCTGATACTTTTGTTTCATTTCAGGCGGATCAACTTTGCACACAAATTGATCGAGATCGAGATGAAGCACATCATGTCGTCCATCGGCAATGACTTAAGTCAGTTCGTCATGCACTTGCAGCATGTAAAGGTAAGTCATTAGACTAACTAGAATTATTTTAATTTGATAAAAAGGTTTTAATCGATGATATATTGTACAATGTGATGCCATAAAACCTTTGTTTTATCGTACACTGATTATGCATGGTAAGGTGTGTGACACCGTAGCTTGATAGTTTCTTGTAGTGACTGCCACTTCATCATCCTTGTGAGCTAAGGAGAGGGGATTTGGGGAGCATATAGGTCTAATTACTGAGTCATCAGCAACCATTGCCTGGCCCCAGTTGTGTCCAATTGTTGGATTATATTATTTTCATATAAAAAAAAGACTTGCGACAACCCACGTGTTAAATTTAATCAGATATTTAAGTGATTTAGATAATACAGATGTTCTAGTCTCAAGTAAAACTTATTGAGTGTTGTCATCTTATGATTTATTTTGATATATTTTAATTTTAGAGAAAGGTGACTTTACCTACATTTATTGTGAAGTGTAGCATAGCAGATATTTTGTAGACCATTAAATAGAATAGTTAATAGATTTTGATTAATTAGTAAGACTATCGTATTAACCTTTGAGATAGCAAGAGATTGAAATACTCCTAATCTGATATTTCATTCCAGGCTGACCAGCTGAAATCGAAAGTGGGAAGAAAAGCATTCGTTCCGGCCCCAACTTGTGACCTGGATTTTGGTCCTCAGAGACCTGGGTTTGGGCTACCCCTTAACCCCTCCCTTGCACAGTGTTCCATAAGAAAAATTGACAAGATGCAAATTTTCTAAGGCCAGAGATACTTTGCAACGGTGACCATTTTAGTCTTAAACATGTAAGCCGTAGGGACTATGACTTATAGTCTACGAGCCCCACCCAGAGACCAGCCCCGGGCAGTATGGAACGAACGAAATGAAGAATGAGGTGTAGGCGTACATCAGCGTGTATCCAAGTCTTTTCGTCATTTGGATTCTGAGCATGTGAAGGTAAGGCATTGATATAACTGGAATTATGGTATTGTTATCAATTTGTTCCTACACAAATACAAATCCTCGTCATTTGTATGAGCAAGCTCTTGACTCACTTATTACCTCCGCCAATGATGTAATGAAATTGAGTCGGTTTATTTATTTATTTATTTGTCTGTGGACAGGATTACGTCAAATCTACTTGATGAATTTTAACAAAATTTTCTCCCCAGGTAGAACTTAGGCCATTGATAACTTCATTAACTATTGGAGATGATCCGGTACCGGATCCAGATTTTAGATCTGGATTTGCATTTTTCACAATTTTAAAGATTATGTCTAAAGAAATTGACACATTGAATTTTCTCCAAATTCTAACAATGGACAGCTTTTATGCATCGTACGAAACCATGAAAATTTGGAGGTGATCCGTTCCATTGCTGGGCGGAGGGATTTGCCTTTTCTTCGGCACCTCCTTAGTTGTCTTCTCTATTCTAATTCTTTTATTTTCATCTCTCTTTTTTCCACATCTGATACATATATTCTTCTTTGGGCTCAGGCCATGTCGTCCTGATGGAAGTTCTTTTAAGTGTAGCTTCCTAGGGTATATTTGACTAAAGTGATATTGCCAGAGAATTTTACCTTAAGGTCTCCAGAAATCTAACTCCTGGCACGAATATCCCTAACTTTTCCTTTTAGGGATATCGCCTAATATCAGAGGACTTATTCTTGACACGCCACATAGCTATCTTCACCCCGAATAGCGTTTACGCTTCGAGGGGGAAAAGTAGCAAGAAAACGAAAGGGGAGCCGTTTATAAGGTACCTCTCCTCCATTACTGTTTGAGTCTCTAGATGACATCATATCCGTCCGCCATCTTCATTCCTTTCATAGTAGCGCCATTGCTCGGTGATTTTCCTGTGTTCTCTCGTTATTTTGGAAGTTTTTGGATTAATCATGCTTTCTCCAGCCTCATCTGCCTCTGGAAAGTTGAGTATTGATCTTTACATTGTATAAATGTAAGCTCTTGCCTTATTTTAATATGAATTAAAGTTAAATTAAGGTTGCAAGAGCTGTTGCCTAACCGGAGGCGTCATGGGCGCTGTCGTTCGTAACGCATGAGTTATTTAGTTAGCCAGAACGACTTTCCCGGTGTTAATAGCTTAAATATCTTTAGCTATTTAGCCTTCATTGCTAGGAATTCTTTATATTATGCCGATAGTATTGATATCAGCTTTGGCAATTTAGGTAACCGAACCATGTTTACGCTAGGCTTCCTAGCCTAGGCGTTCAGTTTTAGTACTTTCATGCATGATATAATAGATTTTCCTAGTGTTATAATTTTAATGAAGCCTTAGGTGTATTTTATCGTCGTCGGCGCCCACTCGTGTCCGAGTATTGGGTTCTGTCGTTAGCCATCAGCCTCCTATCTATGGGGTGGGTGCTTATGCCTGATGTGGCTGTTAAGTCCTAGTCTGTGGTGGAAGAGTCGCAGACAGTGTTCACAAGGGAGGGTAGGTGGTGGGCGGGGCTGTTCTAATCGCTCTCTCCTTCTTCTCCTCCTAGCCTCCTCATTTTGTCTCCTCCTCTCCTCGAAGTCCACGGTGCCATGGTGTACTGTACTCCTCCAGGTTTTCCTGTCCCTGGCTGTTTCTTCCCATGAGGAAGGATCGATGTCAGTTAGAGCCAGGGTGCGCTTTAGTTGATCTTTATAGCGCATTTTCGGGGCTCCTCGTGGTCTGGTGCCCTGGGTCAGTTCTCCGTTGAATATTTTCTTTGGGAGCCTAGATGGCTCCATCCTATGCACGTGTCCTATCCAGCGGAGGCGGTGGTGGATGATGGTGGCCTCCACGCTGGACAGCGAGGCACGTTCTAAGACTTCAATGTTGGTGGTGTGGCTCTCCCAGGGGATTTTCAAGATCTGCCTCAGTTTCATTTGTTGGAAGCCTTCTAGGTTTTTAAGATCGTTACTATATAGCGTCCATGTTTCACATGCATACAGGAGCGTGGAGAGGACTACTGCCCTGAACACCATTATTTTGGTGGTCATTGTCAGTGCGTGGTTGTTAAATACGCGGCGGTTGAGTCGGCCAAAGGCGGAGTGGGCTGCCCTGATCCTGTTCTCCACGTCCTTTTTGCTTGTGGGAGCTGATGTTAGGATGCTCCCTAGGTAGGAGAACTGGTCCACCTGTTCTAACGGTTGGTCATTCACTGTGGTATTGAAGTTGGGGAGCATCAGTCCTGGTGGATGTTGGACGAGGGTCTTGGTTTTGTCTGAGTTGACTTGCATCCCAAAGCGTTCGTAGGCAGAGTTGTATGCATCAGCTAACGACTGCAGGTCCTCTGCCGTCTGACCTGGGGTGGCATTGTCGTCAGCATACTGCAGTTCTCGCACTGCACACAAGGTGGTCTTGGTTCTGGCGCGGAGTCTAGCGAGGTTGAAAGCGCCTCCATCCATGCTGAAACGTAGGTCGACTGAGGGTGTGTCTGGGGGAATCTCGTTGAGCATTGCTGTGGTGTATAGCGAGAAACACGTCGGGGCCAGAACACAGCCCTGCTTCAGGCCGCCGTTGATGGGGAATGGGTCTGAAAGAGAGTTCTGGTGGCAGACTCTCCCAACCATTCCGTCATGGAGGGCACGCACCAGCTTGACAAAATCGGGTGGGCAGCCATATCTTTTGAGGACAGCCCACATGGCAGGTCGAGGTACTTTGTCGAAGGCCTTTTTCAAATCCCAGAAGATGAACATTATGGGCTGTTGTTGTTCGAGGCTCTTCTCTTGTAGTTGTCGCGCACAGAAGATCATGTCTATGGTCCTGCGGGAAGGTCGAAAGCCGCACTGGGACTCTGGCAAGACGTCTTCTGAGAGAATAAGGAGGCGGTCAAGGAGAATCCGAGCGAAAATCTTACTCGCGATGCCTAGTAGTGATATTCCCCGGTAGTTGTTACAGTTCTCCCTGTCTCCCTTCTTGAAGATGGTAGTGATGTTTGCATCGCGGAAGTCACTGGGGGGGGTCTTGGTCTCCCATATTTTCAGTATAAGGAGCATCAAACGGTTCCTCAAGCCGGGGCCACCGTGAGTGAGGAGCTCCAACGGGATGTTGTCTGGCCCTGGGGCTTTGCCGGGCTTCATGCGCTGCAGGGCCTTGTTGAAGTCATGGATGGAGGGTGGTAGTGCCATCCAGTGACGGACGGGATGCTGCGGGGTCATTCGCAGGAGATCGTCTGGGGTGTCTGCTTGGTCATTGAGGAGGTTCTCAAAGTGAGACCTCCACCTGGCCAGGATGCCCTCGCTGTCGGTGATGGTCGTGGCCCCATCCGCGTCCTTCAGGCTGCCCACTGATGACCGTGTGGGACCGAATATTTCTTTTGTTGCTGCATAGAAGCTGCGCAGGTCACGTTGGTCAGCGAAACTCTGTATTTCTGCAGCTTTTCTTTGCCACCAGGTGTTCTGGGCATCACGGATACCTCTTTGGCAACCAGCTTCAGCCACCTTGTGAGCACATTTGTTAGCTGCTGTTGGTTGGTTTTCCAAAGTCAGGCGTGCTTGTCGTTTGGTTTCAATGAGAAGAGAGATGGTAGCATCATTCTCATCAAACCAATCCTGCCGTTTCTTGGTGGTGAAGCCTAGTGTTTCCTCTGCGGCACGGGCCATGGCGTTTCTGAGGGTGGTCCAGTGGTGCTCGACAGTGGCCTGACCCACAGGGTCTGCGAGGTATTGTTCGCAGGCCTCCTTGTAGTTCTGTGCCACCTGTGGGTTGCGGAGCTTACTACAATCAAAGCGTTGGTGTGGTACGCTGTCAGGTGCCCTTCTGGGTGGTCGTAGGGTCATCACGGAGAGTCGGGAGATGAGGAGTTTGTGGTCCGTCCAGCAGTCGTCCGCTCCGGGCATGGATCGGGTGATGCGGACGTCTCCTCGGTCTCTGGCTCTGGTCAGGACGTAGTCCAGGGTGTGCCAGTGTTTAGACCGTGGGTGTCTCCATGTGGTCTTTTGTCGCTTTGGTAACTGGAAGATGGTGTTGGTTACCACAAGTTGGTGTTCTGCACACAGACCCAGTAGGAATTGGCCATTGGCGTTGCAATTTCCAATGCCATGGCGGCCGATGATTCCCTCCCACAGGCGATGGTCTTTGCCTACTCGGGCATTAAAGTCGCCAAGCACAACGAGCTTGTCATTGGTGGGCACTGCCTGGATGGTGCGGTCGAGCTGGGTGTAGAAGGCAGCTTTGTTATCATCGGTTGAGGTCATAGTCGGGGCGTAGACAGAGATCAGGGTGAGATGTCTGTCCCGCGTGATGGGGATGCGGACAGTCATCAGGCGCTCACTGATGGCCTTGGGAGCGAGGTTGTGCTGCTGCACTAGCTGGGAACGGATGGCGAAGCCGACACCGTGGATGCGAGGCTCCTCTAGGGCCTTGCCTTTCCAGAAGATGGTGTAGCCTGTTCCAGCTTTCCTGATGTTGCCCTCTTCGGGTAGTCTGGTCTCGCTAAGAGCCGCCACATCAACATTGAAGCGGGCTAGCTCCTTGCAGACGAGGGCTGTACGTCATTCCGGGCGGTTGGTGTTCGTCACGTCTTGAAGGGTGCGGATGTTCCACGCACCTAAGGTTAATATTTTTTTCTTGTTATTTCGACCACATTAGTGGGATGTCCGCCAGCCGCGGTGAGCTGACCAGACGGGTTTGCCGTGTCCGATGTTTACCCCACCTTTTCTAGGGGCCTCCCCATGTGGGGTGGGCTGCGGTGTCCTCAATAGGCCAGCCCAGTCACGAGTCCAGCTGCCGAACTCTGGTGTCACGGCACCGTCACCAGAGAGCGACTGAATCTTAGACGCGCCGCCTGAGTGCAGTCGTGGGCTAAGGGCTTCCAGCTATCCAGGCCTGCCCCCTTCACCCACAGTGCTGTCACCTCAGGACTTGCTGGTGGTGGTGATGATGATGATGGTGAGAAAGAGATGAAGAAGGGTGGAGGAAACGACAGAATGCCAGTAGCTAGGTATATTGTTTTGGGTGGTCGTGGCTTTGCAACGGCCACGCACACACACTTGGCCCACATCATTTTCACCGCGGCTCAAGACATATGAGACAGGCGGCTTCTCCGATGTTGGTTGCATCGGGCTGCCGGGTTCTTGTTATGTCAAGGCCCGCCTTGTTGCCTGCCCGACAGGCATTGCCCTCTTCCGCCGGTGCTGGGAAGCTCCGCCGTATTTTATACATGTAAGATAAATTGTTAGCATAAATTTTCCTCTTCCAAGATAGTATACGAGAGAGTTTCGGTGATTTAGGTAATCGATTCTCACTGCCACTAGGCTATTAGCCTAGTGGCTTTAGTATACTTTCATACATGTTCCCCGATTACCCTTATGTGTCGTTTTTATTGATACACACGGAGATAGATATCTCCTAATTCATTGATAAAATGACACTTATCTCATATGGAGATTTAAGGGCAATCTCCTCTTCCCTCCGAGTTAGCCTAGGCTATAACCCTAGTCTATCATGCCTTGAGTTGTCATTTAAGCATGATTAGGCTAGGGTTTTCTGTCCTTTCCCTTTAACCGCAGAGGCAGGTTTTTGGGTTTTGGTCAGACCCTCAGAGTATTTAGTCTGTTGCCGGTGGCTGGCTGACAGGGTGAATAGTATTCCCCTGCTGGACTAGGCTACCGGCATAGGTTCTACCCTGCCGGCAGCTCTAGCTAGTTGCCGGCAACCGGCAAGCTGCCGACAGCCGGAGAGGTTGCTGACCACTGTGTATAAATACCTATTGCTGACTGGCATGGAATGCCAACAGCCGGCTCCGGCGAACTGCCGGCCTATACTACAGTCAACTATACTGTATATCGACTGATCTATACCCTGGTGCTAGCCTGCCGGCTGGAACTACAGTATATGATTATAAAGTAGCCAGTATATTTGCAATATACTGTATAGATCATATTGCAAACAGAAAACTACAGTATAGATTATACAGTTGCCAAAATTTTCCAACATACCCTGTGTTGTCATGCACAGCCTATTGTCGAGACCATACAATACAAAGAAAGTAAGCTCTTTCTATGAGCTGATTAGTGATCACTGATAACAATCCCCAATCTTAAACCCTCTGGAAGCTGATGTTAAGTTACGCTTACCTATCCTTACAGGATAGAGATCTTCCAATGGGCTCTTCAAAATAGAATGACCCATGGTTTCAATTTTGAGGGAGGTCACAGCAATTGAATGGGCAGAAAACACACGTATGTGTCTTTCCTATTTCATTTCTAGCTTATCTATCCTAAGCTACATGCACAAGGCAAAATATTTATTATAATATTTGTATACTTTATCCTGTGTGATGAATCACCGTATACTCATTGTATTTTCCTCTCTTTACAGGCGAACCAACCCAAGTGCAAGAGCGTCTTCTGCAACGTTAGAAGTAAGAACTTCTGCGGCCATGAGGTGTACAGGACGCACGCAAGCTGTTCCATCACCAAGGAGACTCTGAAGTATTGAGACCCTCAGGTATATAATATCGGTAAAACCTTGGTTACAGAGGCTTTCGATGACTCCCAGTCAATGGAGTCAAGTGATGCAGCAAGGGAGAAGCTGTGTAAATGGGTCCGCGGTTTTCAAAAGAATACCACGGGGCCTTACCTTCCAAGCGAGAAGATGTGGGCTCTTCTTTTCCCTAGGGCATCTAAAGATGCGGTTATCCTTCAGCCTCACCCAGAGATCCCTTGCGTCCAGATAAAAGTGGAGTCTGATGTCTCGGACGCGATGAAGGACATCCAGCTAGACGACAGGATGTCAGAAGTGTCAGAGGACACTGAAAAGGACCTTCTTGCAGGAGGTCAGGAAGAGAAGTCAACGTTGGCTCCTAATACCGAGGAGGAAGAGATCGAGTCAGTATCGGTCTTATTGGTTCCTGCCCCAGAACCAGTTCCCTTGACATCGTCTGCTCCCCCATCTGATGACATAGGGAAGACTCTGTCTTCCATTATGACGTTGATGCAGCAGATTCAGAAGCAGGGTGCTGAAAGGGAAGCTGTGTTAAGGTTGGAAATGTGCCAACTTGCAGCGTCCCGTGGGTCTCAAAAGAGACTCAACGTGAAGGAACTTCCTTCATGTTTGGATGTAAATCCGAGGAAGCATACAGACTACATGCCTATGACGACTGGGAAAATTTATATCCGAGAAGCTGGGTTCAGTCCCCACCGAAGATGTGGAATTCTGGCCCAGCTTAGAGGCTTACCCAGACTGCTTTGTCCGTCTGAAGGCAGAGCCGGCATCAAAGGAAGAAACAGAGCCAAAAGAGGTCATAGTTTTTGACCATGCTAAAGCACAGGCTTTACTGGCAAGCACCCTGAAGGAGAGGGCCTTCACTAACTCAAAGGTGCCGGCTCTTAGCAAGAAGCACCCGTCCTTTGTTGCGTCATCTTCCTGTGCCTTCCCCTTTATGGAAAAAGGGTACAAGGCAGCCCTAAAGGCGATTGAAGCAGGGAAACCTTGTCCTACACTCGACGAGTGTAAACCGTTGTCCCTAGCTCTACCTTTGGACCAGAAAGACTGGAAGGACGTGCATCTTACCTTCTCAGTCGGGAAGTTGGAGGCAGATATTGCTGGACGTCAGTTCGGCGAGGACCTCCCCAAGTTGTCCGAGTTTCTCCTGCGCAGGGAGCAGGAAACTAAAGAAAGACTTGCCGCCTCTATGTCTCTCCAGACTATCATGGAGACAATGGCAAGTGACCCCCAGAACCCGGATATGTTTATGGTTGTGTCCAAAACACATCTGGCTACTGTGACCAAGGACCTGTATGGCTTTATTAAAGCCTGAAGGGCTTGTAGGGAGTTTGTGTTCGCTTTGGCTGCAGTGAGACATGAACCTAGGAAACTAATTTCATCCAGTATCTGGGGAAAGGACCTCTTCCCGAGTGAAGTGGTTAAGGAAGTAGTCGACAAGGCCGCCACGGAGAATAGGAACCTTCTCCAGAAGTGGGGCTTGTCACTGAAGATGAAGTCTTCCCCGGATGAGGGTCCCCAACCTAAGAGGAAGACAAAGAGGCTAAGGGTGTCCTCTCGCCCTGCCAAACAACAACGGCAACAACAACTTCCCGCGATTGCGGTGCCCCAGGTGGTAGCACAACCTCCTACTACCTACCAGTTGGTTCCCCAGCAGTTGGCGACACAGTCACCAGCCTTTACTCCAGCCTTTGAGAGGCAGTCTACTACCTTTTGGCCGAAAGCCAGAGGAACATTTAGAGGTTCCTCTAGACGCCCCTCAAAAGGCAGAGGCAATAGAGGAGGACGCGGTCAAGGAGGCAAGTCCTCCGGTCAGCAGCAAAAGTGAGATGCTTCCGGTAGGAGGAAGACTCTACTTATTTTGGGTTCACTGGACCTTCGATCCCTGGGCCCACAGCCTAATCAAGAACGGACTGGGGTGGAGCTGGAATGTAGCTCCACCATCTTTCCCTCAATTCTTCCAATACTCCACCCCCGTTCTGGAAGAATACATTTGAGAACTTGAGCAAAAGAGTGATAAAGAGGGCAAAGTCCATCAAATTCAAAGGAAGGCTGTTTTGTGTTCCCAAGAAGGATTCTGACAAACTCAGTCATTCTGGACTTGTCGCCACTCAACAAGTTCATAGTAAACTACAAGTTCAGGATGTTAACCCTTTAACACATAAGAACCCTGTTGCCCGAGAAGACATACACAGTCTCAATAGACATGGCAGATGCCTATTGGCATATCCCAATCAATCGCCAAATTTCCTCCTACCTAGGATTCAGGCTTCAGAAGAAACAGTATGTCTTCAGAGCCATGCCCTTCAGGCTAAACATAGCCCCAATGATCTTCACGAAGCTTGCAAACTCAGTCGTTCATCAGCTACTCCTAAAGGGTGTTCAGGTAATGGCTTACCTGGACGATTGGCTGGTGTGGGCAGCATCCGAGACGGAGTGCATGCAAGCTTCCAAAGTAGTGATCCAGTTCCTGGAACATCTGGGATTCAAGATCAATATAAAAAAGTCTCGACTTTCTCCAGCTCAGAAGTTTCAATGGCTTGGAATTCACTGGAACTTACAGTCACACCGCCTCTCCATTCAGTCAAAGAAGAGGAGAGACATAGCGGGATCTGTCAAGAGACTTCTGAAATCCGATCGGATATTAAGACGCCAACAGGAGAGAGTGCTGGGCTCCCTTCAGTTCGCATCAGTGACAGACCCGGTGCTAAGAGCACAATTAAAGGATGCAACAGGAGTGTGGAGAAGATACACATCAAACGCTCGAAGAGATCTAAGAAGACCAATACCGACTCGTCTACGGTCACTTCTCAAGCCATGGTCGGAGGCCAAGCACCTGAGGAAATCGGTGCTCTTACAACCTCCTCCACCTTCAGTCATCATCCACACAGACGCATCAAAGGAAGGATGGGGAGGCCACTCTCACCAACGGAAAGTCCAAGGGACTTGGCCCTCTCTGTTCAAGACCTTCCACATCAAGATTTTGGAAGCCATGGTAGTTTTCCTTACACTGAAGAAACTGCCTCCTTGCTGCTCGACCCACATACGTCTGGTTCTGGACAATGAGGTGATAGTGAGATGTCGGAATTGACAAGGCTCGAGATCGCCCCAAATCAACCAAGTGATGTTGACCATCTTCCGCTTGGTGGAAAAGAAGAGATGGCACTTATCAGCAGTTCACCTTCAAGGGTTCAAGCCGATAGAGTCAGAATGGTCCCTAGACGCAGGATCGTTCTCCTTAATCTTACGTCAAGTCCCAGAACTGCAAATCGACCTCTTTGCGACGAGCGACAACAAGAAACTACCTCGTTACGTGGCCCCATACGAGGACCCTCTAGCGGAAGCAGTGGACGCGATGTCCCTCGATTGGAACAGATGGTCCAGGATTTACCTGTTCCCTCCACCCAATCTTCTACTGAAAGTCCTCAACAAACTGAGATCCTTTCGAGGAACAGCAGCTATAGTGGCACACAAGTGGCCGAACAGCATCTGGTTTCCTCTAGTATTGGAACTGCGGTTGAGGCTGGTTCCGTTGCCGGACCAAGTTCTGACACAAGTGCAGAAGTCGATTGTCTTCGCTTCATCACAGAAAACACGGAACCTTCATCTCATGATTTTCTCTCCTTAGCAGTTAAGAAGAGATTCGGGATTTTGAGAGACAGTATAAACTTCTTAGAAGAATATAAGTTCAAATCTACCAGAAGACAATATGAATCGTCTTGGAAGAAATGCGTTGCATTTGTCAAGGCAAAGATTCCAAAAGAAATCTCAACAGATTTCTGTTTATCCTCCTTTATTCATCTCCATGAACAAGGTTTAGCAGCCAACACGATATCAACGTGTAAATCTGCCTTGACTAGACCCTTGCTGTACGCCTTCCAAGTAGACTTCTGTAATGAAATCTTTAACAAGATTCCTAAGGCCTGCGCTAGACTCAAACCTGCGGCACCCCCGAGGCCCATCTCATGGTCCTTGGATAAAGTTCTTCACTTTGCATCAATGCTGAACAATGAGAACTGCTCTCTGAAAGATTTGACCCAAAAAGTTATATTCTTATTTGCACTAGCCTCAGGGTCCAGAGTTGGTGAAATAGTGGCCCTGTCCAGAGATGAGGGCCATATTCAGTTCACAGAAAGGGGAGAACTGAATCTTTTCCCTGATCCAACGTTTCTCGTTAAGAACGAGCTACCCACCAAAAGGAGGGGTCCCTGGAGAATCTGCCCTCTGAAGGAAGATGTCTCTCTATGTCCAGTGGAGTGCCTAAAGGTCTATCTTCATAGAACTTCAGACTTTGGGGGAAGACAGCTCTTTAAAGGAGAAACATCAGGCTCAAATTTGTCTCTAAAACAACTAAGGGCAAAGATCACCTACTTCATTCGCAGAGCAGATCCCGACAGTACACCCGCAGGTCACGATCCGAGAAAAATTGCTTCATCTCTGAATTTTTCCCAATGTATGGATGTCGAACGCCTTCGCTCGTATACTTGGTGGAAGTCATCCAGAGTGTTTTTCAAACACTATGCGAAGCAGATACAAGAGATTAAGAGGTTGGTGGTGGCAGGTAGTGTACTAAAACCTGTCGCTTAATACTGCGAGGAACAGTGAATCAATTGGGACTGTTATGTGCAGGGTGTGCGTGTTGACTTTTGACAGTACAACATGTTAAGTGGCATGTCACTATGGTGACATTATGGACTGTTCCAAATAATATCTAGATATTAATCTCTGGCACCATCATTCAATTAGTTCATTATGCATGTTGCATAAGATTTTTCATAACTCTGACCATCCTTTACATTCAGATCTCCCTGGACAATTCTATCCTATTCGTAATACTAGGTATGCAGTTAATTCTAATAGCCAGGCCTTCTCCATTGTGAGGCTCAATACTACGCAGTACTCTAGAAGTTTTATTCCAGCTGTTACCAAGTTGCGGAATGATCTTCCTAATCGAGTGGTTGAATCAGTAGAACTTCAAAAGTTCAAAGTTGGTGCAAATGCTTTTTTGTTGACCAGGCGGACATGAGTCTTTTTATAGTTTATTTATGACATATTTGTTTTTGATGTTGTTAATAGTTTATATATGACATGTCTGTTTTGACGTTGTTACTTATTTTAGAATGATTTATTGTTAATTTGTTCTCTTCATTTATTTATTTCCTTATTTCCTTTCCTTACTGGGCTATTTTTCCCTGTTGGAGCCCCTGGGCTTATAGCATCTTTCTTTTCCAACTAGGGTTGTAGCTTGGATAATAATAATAATAATAATAATAATAATAATAATAATAATAATAATACAGGTGAAAGAAGCATAAAGAATAGCATGTGTGCCGTGTGTTCTTTACACAAGTGTGAACAGACAGTAATGACAGAAATTTAGAATAGAAAGTTTCTGAATTTTCATTTTAGTGGAAATAGTGGTTTCTTTTCAGATGAAACAAGTATTTCTGGCATTACCAGTATATTTATGCTTAATTTATATCACAAACATTTTATTTTTATTTGATAAAATGTAGACTGATTTACATATTTTATTGATTGTCAATAAAATACTATTTGAAATTTGCATCTTATTCGTCCCAAATTCAAATAAATAAAAATGTGTTGAGCATTATTATGATCACCCTTTTATTTTGCATATTTATGAAAGAATAACTGTAGAAATTGTTCCTACAGGTAACAGACCCTCTTTATGTGTATACATACCTAATTCCTACATAAATAAGATACAGTACTTGTCTGTCTTTGCTTACAACTCGCCCAAGATACCTTTGATGGGATGCTGACTTATACAAATGATTGTTTCTACTTGGATACAAACTTGTCTGTCTTGGCATACAGTTAGCTCTGTATGCCCAGGGGAGGTGTCAGTTACTCATACATACAATTGTTCATTTTCGAATACAAACTCTAATTGGGAAGGTATACGATGAGACTGGTATACTTGTTTGGTTGCTAGGATATTCTTACGAAATATGCAATCATCGAGACTTTTTCCAGAGTCTGGCATGACTCTTCCCTGTAGGGAGCAGGAAGCACTAACATGGTTCATGATTAGAAGAAATGATGTGTAATGGTAGCATCATATGTCTCTAGGTTTCAGAGACCAAGGAAATTCTGTCTTGAGGTTAAGGCACAAATAGTAAATCCACAGATACATTAATGCTCTGGTAAACTTCCATCAGGACGACATAGCCTGAGCCCAAAAACGGATTTTGAGCGAAGTGAATAATCTATTTTTGGATGAGATAGCATGTTGTCCTGATGGACCTGCCCTCCTTTTATTGAAAAAGGGCTGAAAGGATCCCTCCCGAAAGTACTGTATTTGTAGCACCTTGCTAACGCTACAACGAATAAAGATGGCGGACTGATATGACGTCATCTAGAGACTCATACAGTAATGGAGGAGAGGTACCTTATAACGTAATGGAGGAGAGGTACCTTATAACGGCTCCCCTTTCGTTTTTTTGCCACTTTTCCCCCTGGAAGCGTAAACGCTATTTGGGGTGAAGATAGCTATGTGGCGTGTCAAGAATACGTCCTCTGATATGCGATATCCCTAAAAGGAAAAGTTAGGGATATTCGTGCCATGAGTTAGAATTCTGGAGACTTTAAGGTAAAATTCTCTGGCAATATCACTGTAGTCAAATATACCCCAGGAAGCTACACTTAAAGGAACTGCCATCAGGACGACATGGCTATCTCACCCAAAAATAGATTTTTCGCTTCACTCAAAATCCGTTTTCTTTTCCCTATTCCTTCTTCCTTAAACAGAATGTTTCCTAATACCTTCTTTTCCTCTTCGTATGGCTGCTGTAGTTCTATTATTTTCCTTCTCTCGTCGCTGAGCTCAGGACAGCTAAGAATGAAATGGGTAGGGTCTTCAGTCTCTGCCCCTCACAGTTTACATTCTACCCTTCCTTCTACTTCATGCCTTTTCCTATCATTTAATCTTAGACAGTTGACCCTAGCTCTATACATAATAACAGAATCAGGTTTATATGGATCAAGGTCACGAGCTGCTGTAGCTCGTGGCATTGCATCAGCTCAGTGCCGTTTGTGCAGCCTAGCCTTAGTAGCATACTGCTTTACAGTACAATCTGCTCCATTTGCAGACTTGAGTTCTCTTCCATATTGGCATTCAAGAAACTTGAGAAGCTCAAAGGGACTTAAAGGTATCAGAGAAACAGTGGATTAAGCCTGGGGACATTTGTTGTAACTAACTGTGTCCGACAAAGTTCTGCTACAAAATTATTATCATTACTAGTTAAGCTACAACCCTAGATGGAAAAGCAGGATGCTATAAGGCCAAGGTCTCCAAAAAGGAAAATAACCCATTGAGGAAAATAAATAGATAGAACAGTGTACCTGAGTGTTCCTTAAGCAATAGAACTTTAACCCAAAACAGTGGAAGACCATGGTACAGAGGGTAGAGAAAAATGGTTTGATTTTGGAGTGCTCTCTTAAGAGAGCAGCTTGCCATAGCTAAACATAGCTAAAGAGTCTCTTTTACGCTTACCGAGTGGAAAGTAGACACTGAACAATTACACTGTAGTAGTTAACCCCCTTGAGTGAAGAAGAATTTTTCAGTTATGTCTCATGTCAGGCATAAGAGGAAAGAGGAGAATGTGTAAAGAATAGGCCAAACTATTCAGTGTATATATAGGCAAAGGAAAACAGCTGTAACCAGAGAGGGATCCAATGTAGCATTATCTGGTCAGTCAAAGGACCCAATAACTCTAGTTTTATTACCTCAATGGGTGGCTAGTGCCTTGGCCAACCTGTTAAAGGTTTGTAAAGGCTGTTCATGAATGACAGAAACAAGAGAGGGTGACAATGCCCTAGAAATTGACCATATATACATGTGATCAGCACCCAAGCCCCTGCTTCACTCAAGCTGAGACCTATTAGAAAGGTATTTATGAGGCAAATAATGTTAGAAATGGGTGAATTTATTTATTAGAAGAAGAATGTTGATGGAAAATTTGTAGATAATATTGGGGAAATGAGATTACTGTATTCACTTCCGAAACACACCTAACAAAATAAAAATGACTTAGCGGGCAAGTCCAAAACAGAAGGATGACCTGGAGAGCGCGAGTAGTAGGTGTCGGTGGAGTAGTCCAACTGTATTCTCTAGTCTAGGGCCTGTCACGGCCCTCCCCTTTGATGAAGGGATTATCTAAATGGAAGACAGCCTGTGAATAGTGGTTTACACACGCCCTTGTTAAATACACGACACCAACAAGGTGTTCGCGCGAGGGTTGTAACCTCTGCATTCCATGCTTTTATCTTTCTCTAGTATATTTGGAAGATTTATATTAGAAAAGTGTAAAGAAGGACCCTTTTCACCGGCCGTCACAGGTCTCTCCCCAGAAATAGATTTTTCCTTCGTCAAAACCCCTTTTTGGCTTCCTCAAAAAAGGCTAACCGGAAGTAATTTGTTTGTGATGAAACAACCTACAGTATTATAGAATTATAAATTTATATATTTAACCTATAAGTGTATAATAATGCAAGCCCCAAGTAACAGTTGAACGGGTTATATGAAACATTTTAATTAGTCAGGGTCTTCAGTTCTGTTTTTTCTTTTTTTCAAATCATTATGTTTTATTTTATTAAACTATAGTTTTTATTATGATAAAGTGATTAGTTATTTGAGTATGTGTTGTTGTTGACTGTACTGAACTTATTAACAGCTTATAACATTTCTAAAGAACCTTATTTTCCTTTACAGGAGTCCTTCGGTCAGGATGTCTGAGTCCCATTTACGGACTGTCTCTCTCTTGTGACTGAAGACTTCGACGAACTTTCTCTGTCAAGACGATGTTTAAAAGTTAGATCTACTCTGTCAACACATCCAAGTTGTAGTTATTTGAGCTTATTTTCACAATTCAAGATTAATGTACCGTACAGTATTTTATCAATTTCATTTACCATCTTAAGAAAACTAAAAAAGTTTGGTATAGTTTAAAATCCATTAAGTGTTTGATTATTTATTTAACAAAAAGCATTTAAAGTTCTATGTAAATTACCTTACTTTTTGCTCTCTGTATTAGAAAATGATTGGCATCATGTTCCTCATATTATACTATTTTTTAAGGTTTATACAGAAAGTCCTCAACTTGTAAATTAATAGTTAATAGGTTTCAAGAAGCTGTTTGTAAGTTTCGTTAAATATTGGTCTGGGGTAGGCATCACCTAACTCGCGTGCCTTGGATTTTCAGCTGCAAAAGTCAACAAATAGTCACGTTTCATGTTGCAAATGTCGTTTTGCTTACTGCATTAAATGACATAATGTTGTTCATTTTACAGTATTTCATTACGAATATTTGATACAACATCAGATTTGATTTCACTTGGATTTGTGTTCGTATTTCCAAAAGTTTGCAAGCTGAGGACCTTCTGTGTTTTGATAATATTGTTAATAGGCAGGACACATTTACATTTTGTGGAATTTATTGTTTAAAAACAAATTTAAATTGATATATTGTAGAAAGATTCTGTTTTCCTTCTTGCACTTTAGTCATGGCAAAAGATTTTTAACTGAGAAAGAATAATTTGATAAAGTCGGAGCAATTTTATCTCATGATAAATTTAATCAAAAGACAAATGATCTGGTTTGTATTTCGCTTAAGAATAATTGTAGGTGTACAGGTCACCATTTTTTATTTATGATAATTCTCTAATTATTTTGTGTCGCTTATTTTATCTTTCATATGTGATTGGAAAAGGACTTTTGCTACTGTGCTAAGGTCCCGTAAATGTGTTCTGCCCGTTAATAATTACTGTAGGGTTTGATATTGTATTGCTGCAGCAGTGGCCAAGATCTCATTCATTCATGAGAGCCCCTTTGTAGTTTTTAGTTGTGGATATGGTCTCCTCTGAGGAGTATATACATGTTCATAGGAAAAACAAACCACCTCTGTGGGTTGTTATGATTATTTCTGGGCTCAACCTGTGTCGCTCCGTGAAATGCTCCTTATAGCACCATTTCTAAGGTATGAATACTGCTAAATATACCAGAGAAAAAAGCTGCATGGAATGCCAGGAATATACCCAGCTCGCTCACCCTTAGGAGAGCTGCTTACCATAGCTAAAGAGTCTCTTCTACCCTTACCAAGAGGAATGTAGCCACTGAACAATTACAGTGCTGCAGTTAACCCTTTGAGTGAGAAGAATTTTTTGGTAATCTCAGTGTTGCTAGGTGTATGAGGACAGTGGAGAATGTGTATAGAATAGGCCAGACTATTCATTGTGTGTGTAGGCAAAGAAAAAATTAGCCGTAAACAGAGAGAGGGATCCAATGTAGTACTATTTGGCCAGTCAGTGGACCCAATAACAACCGCCAGTGTCTCTACGGGTGGATGGTGGTCCTGGCCAACCTACTTCCTATAAAATCATAAGGAATTTTTCCTTTATTTAATCTATTGTACTTTAGCCGTTGTATATCACTTAGTTTTTAGGTAAGTGTTGTTGTGTTTCCAGTTGGAATTTTGTTTACGAATGTTGGTAAGTAGAGGATCTGGACCTGTTTCAGCACAGGTGGTGTTAGAGTAGCACCTAACCCTTTGCCACTTGGAATTTTTAGTTCTGTGTTCTGTTCACATTTGAACTAACTACAGTAAGCAGAAGGATAGTAAGAATAACCGGTTCTCAGGCACCAGACTTTCTTCAAATTTGGACCTTGTCAAGGAATTTTATATATATTTGATTATACATAACAGAGATTTTATTCTGTAATAACTTTAAAATCATTTTAAGATTTGTATATTGCAATTAATGACCACAGTTTTCCCCATGTCTTTATCATTGTTTTGGCAGTGGTTTTTGGGTTTTTTAATGTGGCTTTGTAAATCACTAATAATAGAATAATTCAGAGTTTAGTTTTCCAGTGCTGTTCTTAAATGTGATCCCAACTGGTACAGAAAAGGCTCACTTTTCTCTTGATTAAGGGCTGCATCAATGGATGGTTGTAGGACTCGGTTATAGAACTTTGATGGGAGGAGCTATTACAGATCATCAACAAGGGGCTAAGTGCATCGATTTCTGTACTGTGCATATGTGTACACGTACAGTACAGTGCGTATTATTATTATTATTATTACTATCCAAGCTACAACCCTAGTTGGAAAAGCAAGATGCTATAAGCCCAGGGGCTCCAACAGGGAAAAATAGCCCAGTGAGGAAAGGAAATAAGGAAATAAATAAATGAAGAGAACAAATTAACAATAAATCATTCTAAAAAAAGTAACAACCTCAAAACGTACATACCTTTTACAGCTTGCATGAGCTTGTAGTCAAGATTTCTTTGAAGATCTTTCAAAATTAGTTCTTAGGAAAAAAGTTAACAATCTGTCATTATTGGACAATCTAATGATGATGAAAAAAATGAAATCCTCCACAGTTCTTAAGGTTTTTCAGTTCCATATGTCATCTTGGAATGAAATACCGTACTTTGGGATATTTTGGCGTCGTAAAAAATTCCCCCTTTCTGTCCAGATATCTGGCATTGTAATTAGGCTTGTTAATATTTTGCCAATTTCAACTTCAGTGGCAAAAATATAACCAGCTTGTTACAGAATTAGGTTTGCGTAGTGTGTATTGGTATGTATCTAATTCACATAAATTGCTATTATTGAAATATTACGTACTGTGGAATAAAATACTGTAAAACAGAATACCAGGTATCGTCGTCGGCGCCCGCTCTTGTCCGAGTATTGGGTTCTGTCGTTAGCCATCAGCCTCCTATCTATAGGGTGGGTGCTTATGTCTGATGTGGCTGTTAAGTCCTAGTCTGTGGTGGAAGAGTCGCGGACAGTGTTCACATGGGAGGGTAGGTGGTGGGCGGGGCTGTTCTAATCGCTCTCTCCTTCTTCTCCTCCTAGCCTCCTCATTTTGTCTCCTCTTCTCCTCGAAGTCCACGGTGCCATGGTGTACTGTACTCCTCCAGGTTTTCCTGTCCCTGGCTGTTTCTTCCCATGAGGAAGGATCGATGTCAGTTAAGAGCCAGGTATAAATCACATGAAAAACTTGTAAAAATAACAAATAACTAATTACAGTTTCACTTTAATGAAAACTTATATACAGTGGATTAAATACAGTTTTTTTTTTTGTTAAAACTCTGAGTACCTCAGCTGTTCCAGCTGCCTTGAATCCATTAGAAATTATGTCTGGATTTGATTCCAAATTCTCTATAGATGCAACTAAACATTCTGCACTCAACAGTTTGAGTGTAGCTGGTGAAAAATCTATATTGACTGGCTACAAGTTATGCAATATATGTTTTATACTGGTTTCTCATGTTTAAAGGGTATAAAGGCCACTCATGAATTGAAGAGGCAAGGGACAGAGACATTGCCCTGGTTAGCAAGACTATGCCCTAGAGACTGACCATTTATACATATGATCTGTGCCCTAGACCCCTCTCCATCCAAGTTAGGACCAGGCGATGACTGCCGATGACTCAACAGGTAGGCTTATAGAGTCCCCCAAACCTCCCATCCTTAGCTTACAAGGAGGGTGAGGTTGCAGACACCACTAGAAACCATCATGCTTGAGAGGGGCTTGAACCTCGGTCTCATAAATGGACTGCTTCAAACAGTAGGAGTGTTTTGAGTTATTAACAAGCCACAAAACGTTGTTCAATTTTTTGTGTTTGATTTTCACATTTTCAAAGGGAAAACAAAATAGATAAATTATAAATAAAGACCAAAATATCCCAAAGTACGGTACAGTACATTCTTACTGACTTCTGTTGGTATGAAGAAGAGGCTTCTTCCTTAAGAACTGGTTCCTATATCTGTATAAATGCAGGGGCATATAGAATTTAAGACCTTCAGTATCAGATTTTTAACTCAAAATATAATGCTTCCTACATTGGAGGTAGTAGATTGAACAACCTACATCTTTGTGGCCTATAAAGTATTCTCATACCTTGGTATAGAATTTATATCATCATCATCATCATTCATTATTTCAGCCTTCAAAAGTCCTTTGTTGGATGTAGGCCTTCCCCAGGTTCCTCTACAGACTTCTATCCCAAGCTATTCTGTGCCACTGTTGCTTATGTTGGTCTAAGTCATCTCGCCAGCGGGTTTTTTGTCTTCCTCGGTTTCTTGTGTATCCCCGGGGTGTCCAGAAGGTTGTTCATAATGTCCATCTGTTGTCTGTCATCCTGGCAATGTGCCCCGCCCAGTTCTATTTGAGCTTGCTAATGGTTTCAAGGATATCCATTACTTTATTTTTTTGACGTATCCATTTAGCTGTTTTTCTATCCTTCCATGTTAGATTTAGCATAATTCTCTCATGTGCCGTCTGCATTGTTCGTAATTTAAGGGAAAGCTTTTTTGTTAGATTCCAAGTTTCGGCCCCATAGGTGACAGTGGGGGTGCCGAAACTTGGAATCTAACAAAAAAGCTTTTATATACTGTATCTTAAAACCATAGAGCGCTCCCTTAGCATGTAATGTTTGACTTTTATGAGACACGATTCTTATTTTCAGAAGTTTGTTTAGAGCTGCCACTAAACTTTTGAAAAATACATAATTGAATATCCTTTTATTAATATTAGCTAAGTTACAACCCTAGTTGGAAAAACAGGCTGCCATAAGTCCAAGGGCTCCAACAGTGAAAATAGTCCAGTGAGGAAAGGAAATAAATCAGATAGAATAATGTGCCTGAGTGTACTCTCAAGCAAAAGAACTCTAACCCATGACATTGGAAGACCATGGTACAAAGACTAAGGCATTACCCAAGACTAGAGAACAAGGGTTTTAATTTTGGAGTGTCCTCCTTCTAGAAGAGCCTCTTACCATAGCTGTCCTACCCTTATCAAGAGGAAAGTAGCCACTGAATAATTAGAGTGCAGTATGTAATCCATTGAGTGAAGAATGTTTTGGCTATCTTAATGTTGGCAGGCATATGAGGAAAGGAAAATGTGTAAAGAATAGGCTAGACTATTCGGTGTACATGTAGGCAAAGGAAAAATGAGGTGCAACCAGAGAATAAGTTATCTTCAAAGAAGACAAATTCTATAGAACTTTGAATAGATTACTATAACATTTATATATGTTACACATAAAGGTATTTGCATTTCGTACCTTTAAATGCATCTTAGGACTTGTGTGACATTGGCAATTTGTGAGTACAGTTTTCCAGAGTTTTTTTTACATTGATGTTACAATGTTTTTTTCTCTGGTTTTTAACCTGACCTCACAAATTGCCAATGTCATACCAGTTCAGGATGTGAACAGATAAGGAGTGTCATTCACATGAACTATCTGGACCTGTTAGCAGTATTCATGGAAGTTTGGGCTTAGGAGTCACTGGTAAAGGGGAAGTGCAGGAAACACTGCTGCAGTCTCCTACATTCGGCGCTAAATCCCTTTCTGGAGGCGACGAGATTCTCACTTTGACACTTTTTACTCATGCTGTACTACAGTTGATATTATTATTATTATTATGATCATTATTGCTAACTAAGCTACAAACCTAGTTGGAAAAGCAGGATGCAATAAGCCCAAGGGCTCTATCAGGGACAAATAGCCCAGTAAGGAAAGGAAATAAACAAACTACAAGTGAAGTGATAAACAAATAACATATTTTAAGAACAGTAACAGCATTAAGATAGATCGTTCGTAAATAAACAATAAAAAGAGACATGTCAGCCTGTTTAGCATAAAAACATTGGCTACAAGTTCTACCAATTTAAATACCCAATTAGAAAGATCATTCAACAACTTGGTCACAGCTGGAATAAAACTTCTAGAATACTGTGAAGTATTGAGCCTCATGAGAGAAGGGCTGACTTTTAGAATTAGCTGCATACCTAGTACTGTATTATGAGCCGGATGGTACTGTCCGGGAAGATCTGAATGCAAAGGATAATCAGAATTCGGAGGTCTATTTAGGTCTTTGACAATTAGTTCATAGTGCAAAGGTTGCAATAATATTAGATAGATCATGAACAGTGGCATAATGGAAACATGGATGGAGTCTATGTAGGATAGTATAAAAAATCCTTTAAAATTCAAAAGAGATTTCTGTGTAGGGGGTTCCGAGTGTGTCTTCCTAGAATGACGATGTATCATTGCTTACTGCCCTAAGTAGGATATAAAGGGTTATCTAAGGGAAGGTATTTTACTTTACAAAATTCTTCATTATTGGATTTGTAATTTCAAAATATGATGATCCCCTTATATGCAGTGGTGTGTTGAACAATGGGATTGTTTCTGTAGTGCTGTTTTGAACAAAGTTCTTAAATACTCTAATCAGTTTGCCAGTTGGCCTGGTAAAGTATTATGATTTTGTTTTCAACTTCGAAAGTGGGACATTGTTCCCTTTGGATAATTTGCCTAGAAGGGCTACTTAACTTTTAAAAATGTCATCACTGAAAGGACTTATGCTTAAAAATGCCATTCTTTTTAAGGTTTTACTCCATAAAAATGAATTATCTTCGAAAGTACGCTTTCCTTTCTTCAGGGAGGTTTGGTGTCGGCTAATTGCTGTACCACACAATAGCAACTTAGTTTCTGTCTAATCCAGTGATAAAGTATCAATTTAAAGTTGGTTTGTATTTATGAAACTCTAGATGTTTTATGAATTAGATCACTTTTGTTTTTTCAAGCTTGATTATATATAGTAATTCACTTTTGTATTATCTTTGGACAGAGAGGAGTTTAATCTCTTATTTTATTTGATAGATTTGTATCGTAAAAGATTAAGGAAATTTTTCAGTCTTGTTCCAAATGTTAAGTTTAGATTTTAATGACCTTTAACATTCTTTTGCATATACAGTAGATTAAATATTGAAGATGTTCTTATAATAATCTTAGGACTTCACAAGAATGTTTAATAGCTAACGCTTATTTTGTAAAGCGTGAATATATTTTCTGTATAATTATAATTCGTATTTTTTAATTAGATAGCCTTGGCCACTTCTGCAGTATGATACAATTTAGTTTGTGTCAGAATAGATGTAAAATCTTGTACTAACTGTGATTTAAATACTGTTTAAAAGAACTCTTTTCGAAAAGTTTTGTAAAACTTCTTTTGACATAAATCTGGTTATGATATTCCAGCTTCGAAGGGTCTTCTTAATACAGTTGAGGAAGTACTATTGAGATCAAGGCAGGGTTGAGTTGTTAGTACTTAAAGAATAAGTATTTTTATTTGTATTTTTAAAAGTTTGAGTGCATTTGTGATGCATTAGGTTAATAATTTTGGGATTTATTCAGGTAGGTTGGTTGCATATAAGTTTGAAATTCCCGAGCAAATATTTACAACCATTGATATTATGGTGGTTAGAAATAAACAAAATAATTTGTAAGTTAGAAGTGATTATAGGTAAATCTATTTTTGAGAGTTTATAAGGGATTCTAAGCCCAGTTCTTTTAGCGAGATGCAGGTAATGAGATCAAAAGAAATCCAACTTTGTTTTCTAAGTAGATACTGCTTATTATTATTATTATTATTATTATTATTATTATTATTATTACTAGCTAAGCTACAACTCTAGTTGGAAAAGTAGGATGCTATAAGCCCAGAGGCTCCAACAGTGAAAATAGCCCAGTGAGGAAAGGAAAAAAGGAAAATAGAATATTTTAAGAAGAGTAACAACAATTAGAATATCTACTATATAAACTACAAATACTTTAACAAAACAAGAGGAAGAGAAATAGGATAGAATAGAGTGCTCGAGTGTACCTTCAAGCAAGAAAACTCTAACCCAAGACAGTGGAAGACCATGGTACAGAGGCTATGGCACTACCCAAGACTAGAGAACAATGATTTGATTTTGGAGTGTCCTTCTCCTAGAAGAGTGAGTCAAAGCTTAGATAGATTGACAGTATCCAGTCGAGGAGATAATAAAGCAGGTTATGTAATTAAGAAGGCATTATAGTATAACAATATTTAATCCTAGTTTTAAAAAGGTTTTTTAACTTGATAACTGTCCTGAAATGTAGGCAAGATAACAATGTATTGATAGCTGAATTATTGTATTCTTTCCATATTTTTGTGCTGGACTAAGAATTATAAATTAAGATTCCTCATATATCCAGACCTATGTCAAAACGAAGTCCATCTTATAATGTTGAAACATCAGTGTATTGTGTAACCTTGTAACAATACTGTATTCTTTAATGTCTTTCAGATGTATAAACTGTTCCGAAAAAAAATAAAGGCCTTTAGGCCCATCAACAGGGGCTGAGCTCATAGAAGAGAGCTGGCCCTGTTTCCTTGCCACCAGAAGCCGTATACAGAAACTACAACAGTCCCTGTCTCCTGTGATGAGTTTGGTGACATGATTCTCAATGGTGAGGCTTGAAATTTTATGACAACTTAATGTTTACTGGAAGCAGTGTGTCACTGGGTTATTATCTTCCAGTAGGTTAAACTTTACTAAATAGGTATCTTGAACATTTGATATTTTAGTCTAGGAATATGAAACTGCTGTCATAATTTTTTCATCTTATTGAGGGAGTTACTGTATGCCACAGAACCAAAAATAGCCTGTCACTAGAGTTCTTGAGAAAAATCCTGATTCATTGTAGCTTAATGAATAATCAGATTTTTTAAAGTTCCAATCAGTTTTCGTTTAGAATCATGACTAAAGAACAAATGAATTTAAAGTTTTTGAGTTCTTAAAGTGATCCAAGATGACTTTGGACCCTACAGTTTGATGTTCCAATTGAACATAGATTTGCCATTCAAAATGATTCCTAATTCCATTATAGCTGATGGAAGATTTCTGTACCTGGAGTATTGTTCCAAACATGAGTGCAGTGGTTAGATGATTTTACTGTGGATTTTTTACAGGCAATTCAGTTTTGTATAACGTAATTCTTATAGTAACTGTATTACTTGATAAGTCAATTTTATAAAAATAGAATCCTCAGAAAGCTTAGAAAGAGTCGTAGATCTTCCACAGGCTTTGAAAGTTCAAAATTTGTAAAACCGAATACTTTCTGCTGTGTTGGATGCATAATTTTGCCAAAATTTCATTAATTTTAAATATGATATTTTCTGGTAATTGTCTGCCCCTGTATTTATGATTACATCTTAGATTATATGGGAATATATCTCTATATCTTATATATCAATTAATTTGATTTGAAGAAGAACAATATAGCGTAAACTTAATTAGGCTTTAGAAGCTGGGAGTGTTAGATTTTTTTTGTGTGAGGTTAGTGGTAAAGTAAATTGTAATTAAATCTTTTCATCTTAATAATCATTAAATGTCACAGAATGTGAATGCAGTCATTCATTGTTGGGCTTTTTTAGTTTACATTTGTAACTTGTCCCATGATGGACTTGGAAGAGTTTCAGTATTTTTCTTTATATTTGCGATGCCAATAGCTTTTTAAAAAGGGGACCGGCATCACCTTTTACATGTTCCAAGATTAGATGCGTGTTATGTTTTTCAAATGCTTCATTAACCGAGGAGAAGTGCAACATGCACATCGCTGTGTCATTTTTTCCCCAAATTTGGTGCGGTAACCTATCATTATTTAAATATTTACATATTTTGTTATTTCCTGTACCAAAAGGTAGAGCTAATGGCCATGTCAGATTCTTGTGCCAAAGTGATGGTATTGAGTAGAACAAGTTTAGAGAGTTGAATATTGCCCTAATATATTGCCAACTATGTCATGCATACTTGATATGCTGTGGTCATTAATACATACTGTATTGAGTTATTTTGTTAACAGGAGTTGATTTGGATGTGTCTCTCGTTCATAATTTTAGGCTTGAATCACAGGCAGAAGGCATAGCTTCTTTTTAATTTTGGTCTTCCATATTCTTTGGCTTTAGGTGGTCCTGTCTGGCTCTACTTCAGTATTGGTCGAAGCGCACACTTATATTTGAAGCTTAGATCTGTAAAGCTATCATTTTATGTAGACTTTGTTACACTCAATCTATTAAGATTGACAATTGCTTTTCTTGATTAAGCACTGGTGTTTTTGGAGAATCTACTGTTCCTTTGTTGTGCTACCTTGGGTCCTCTTGGTGACCACTGAGGTAGTGGCAGTAGGTGAGTCAGCAAATGAAGCTTCATTTGTTGGGGAAAACAGGAGAGGGTGGGCTGTGGCACCCTAGCAGTACCAACCAAACTCGGCTGAGTGCCTCCTCGGGCAAAGAGGAATGATGAGAAAAAAATCCTCTTTTTTTTTTTTTCTATTTTGTGTCGGCTACCTTCTAAAATAGATTGAAGTGACATGGTAGATAGTTAGACTTTGGAGTCCTGAAAGGTCAAGAGTTTAGAATGAAAACTGTTCTCAAACTGTTATCATGAAACATGTTAGATAATCTCATTGTTTCTTACACTATTTTAGTATAAATCTTTGTAATCGTTTTACACATTTCAGCTGGTTTCTAAGCTGAGAAAGTTGATGGTTAACAGACTTTCATTAGTGCCAAATGTGTCAAACAAAGATTAGTTTCATACTCTTACTTTCTCATATTTCATATAAAAAAATATGTACATAAAAATCATAAAAACTTATTGTTTTATGAAAAAAAGAATGTACTGTACAGAGAGTTTGTCAAAACTGAAAGCTTGATGCTGAAAGTTTTTATTTAGGAATATTGCATGAAACTTGATGATGGGTATTCATTACTTTCTTGTTATCCTGGGATGCACACTTACAGTAATAGGTTTTACCTGGAGTTTCATGTTTGAAAACTATTGTATTTTAAAATGAAGTCCAGTTTTGATGAACATTATTGCAAAAAACGTCTTTAGAATATTTCTATGAAATAGAAATACTGTATCAATATTCAGGAATCGTAAATGTTCGGACTAAGGTTTGAGACCCGCTGAAGCTTCGGGGGAACCTATAGGTCTACCTACTGAGTCATCAGCAGCAATTAGGTAGCCCTCACTGGTCCTAGCTTGGGTGGAGAGGGGCCTTAGCTGATGACCATATGTACACGTTGTCAGTCTCAAGGCCATTGTTACTGTCCCTTGCCTCTGCCATTTATGAGCAATCTTTAAACTTGCAGAAGTCATCTGTCATCTTTGTTACAAAAACTACAGTAATATCTTGTTTTGACCACAGATTTCATCTCCATCATAAACTGTTCAAAAGTCTTTGATCGAGAAGTTTAAGATTCCTACTTTATTTGAGAGATTTTAGATGTTATATAGTACTTTAACTAATGTACAGTACATATCAGGAGATAGTTTGCAGAAGGGAAGAGTACTGAATAATTTGGCTGTTCCTTTTAAAAATTATCAGATCTTGAGACAATTTTCTTTTTGAAATGTAAGGAACTTTGTTGAGTCTACAAGACTTTTCCAGATGAAGGTTTTTCATATTGGCTATAGCTTAATGGTAAAGGATGTCAGTACATCTAAGGTTTCAGTTAAGCTGAGACACATTGAAAGCTCAGTACTGAATGACATTGGAGAAGTTACTGTACACATTTTAGAGTTATATTATTGGCTGAAAGTCTCTAGTTGTAGACTGCTAAGTTTATTTCTCCATTGAGATCTTTTAGATAACTGCTTTGGGAAATACTGTATAGTTTAGATTTTCACATTGAATCTGAGTTCTGCCATGGAAATTTTAATTAATCAATTTAACTGTTCAGAAGCTCATTTGAAGCCATGTTGTCTTTGGTGATCCAGAAATATTCTGTATTTTTCTTTTTGGATGAAAGATATAAAAAATACTTGTCATTGTCAATCCTTTTGCAATGTTATACTTAAGCAATTGAATTCATTCTAGATTTTTTTCCCAGTCTGAAGATGTTTCGAGAGTACTTTCTCCCTTGCTCGAATGATTTAATTAGTGCTTGTCCAAAATCTATTCCACTCAGGTCTTGTGTGATATGTTGATTTTTTCTGATGGATTTAAATACGGCCAAAATTTAGCTTCATTTGCACAAAAAACCTGTAGATTAACTTTTCCCTGTTCCAAAGGTTGGTTTGACGCTTGCTTTTGATAAATCTATAGATTTCATTCTGTCTTCCCAAAGGAATATGTATGCTCGTTGCAATTTTAAGTCTGAGTTAAGTATCTTCTCCTGGGAATCTAAAAGATTCAGTTTTCCCAAGAACGACATACGTCTACATGGAAGAAGCTAAATGCATCCTGTTTGCTCTAATGAAAACAGCTTCTGTGAGTATGATGCTTGGTCTAGGTATCATGGTATTTGGAAGCTCTTCTTTAATTGTTCATTTCAAATGCTTTGATAGATTCGATAGCTGATTTTGATGTATATTTTTCTTTATATGTTACTCTTTCTGTCTGTATTTGTTTTGAGTACTACTCTCTGTAACTGCATGCCTAAATGTTGGGCCACTTTTGTTATAGTGAGGATATTTTCCTGAGACCTTACAGTTTTTCCTGAGATCTTACTGTTTTAGAGACTTGGTGAAAAACAGTTCTTTATTATTGCTCTTTTTGTAATTATTTTCATATTTCCTTGGGAGGAAGTTTCTCCATCTAAGAGAGGAAAGAAATTATCTGTTCTGTTTTGTTCAGTATCTTGATGAAAAGAATATTGCTTTCAGTGCAACTCAGGATGCAACATAGCACAAAGGCAATTGATTACTGTACTTTCAGCATTTTATTTTATTAGCTTGTCTTGAGATATGTGGACTTTCATCTTCAGCTATCAGTAAGAGGCGGTAGTCATTTTCATTGTCTGGTTTGCAACATTTTCCTTGTGCAATCATTTTAAGGAATGAATTCAGATCCACTGTGCTTGTATAGAATTATACCTGTATCAATGCTTTTATGAACAGCTATTGATACAGTTAGTTTTGATCCATAGTTCTCTTTTGAGTTTTATAGCTCTGGGCGTAGCTGACTTATGTGCACAAGGAGGCTGTTAATTATTTGCTTGGTTCATTGTCTTGTATCCTCTGTACTTCATATTGCTGTCTATGGATATCATTAGATCTGCCCTTTGGTTGATATGAATTAGTGTAGCACTGTCCACTTCTTTGATTGTTGGTGCCACTAGTTATTTTCAGATCCTGGTCATTCTTATTTTTACTAAAACACTATTTGTTCAAGGAATTTACATCAGCATTTCTGCTGTACTTAGTGTACAACTGTCATTTGCTATTTTGAAATCTTTTGTTGCTTTGGAAATAAAGGCAGTTTTGCTAGTAATTGAGATGGACTTTGATGTCTTTTGACAGCTGGCATATTGTGAAGTTTAGGAAATTTCTCCTCAAACAGTTAGTACTTTTATACTTCTGTTAATTTAGAGGGAAATACATTGAAATCACCTGCTTCATTGTACATACCAATGCTCAGTGGTGGAGAATTTATACCTATGTTCCAGTTCAGGTTTCGTATTCTAGAAAGAACAAACAAAAATGATTTTGTCTCACTAAACACCAAAGGCATATAATAAAAATTTATCTCTCAATCCTTGTTGGGAGTGTAAGATGGTGTAGAACATTGTCCTTGTCACTGTGCGCTTTGTTTCGGATCACAGCTGTGATACGGTGGAACTTTAAGGTCTGGAGGAAGTAGAGTTCTGCACTCTATGACATACTTATTGTTTCCAACTTCAACAAGCTTTTGGTCAAGAAAGCTATTTACTGCTAACTCACTTGGAATGTCCCTTCTTATGGGATGTAGTCTAAGGATTTACCCTTCTCTAAATGATGGCAATTTTGCTTTTCTATTATTACAAGTCTTAGATTTGAATTTGGATTTGTAATACCCAATTAAGGTTGACTATGATGTTAGTCCCTGCTCAGTTGAGGTCAGGATTTCTTAAGTGTTGGAATCCCATTGTGCTTTCATTTTCTTGGTGTTGATTGTCTAAATCCAAAGTACAGGTCATTTTATGTTGTGTTTAGTTGGGTTTTGGAGACATTGTGATTAGCTCTATTTGCCTCGTGTGGGTTGTTTAATCATTGTCATTGTAGGAAAATGATTAACAATGATCCAAGCAATTGCTTTTGGCTCAGCTCCCATTCAAGAAGTAGTTGGACTGTTGCCTCTAAGGAAGAAGGAAAAACAAACGTCAGGAAAGAGGCTAGTGCTGGAAACTTTAGCAGAAGTTGATCCCTAATATATTGATAATGCCCTCTGTTCTCTTTATTTTTTTGAGGAAGAAACTTATTTTTTCCTTGGAGTAAAGTACTATAGTCCAGTTGTATGTGGAGCTGATCTAGTGGTCATAGAAATTTGCATTGTTCATGAGTTTCCAGTTGAGTAGCTAGTGCATTTCAGTGCAATGTTTCTTAGATAGAAAATTGTCTGGATGAGTTTCATAAACTTCTCAGTCTTCCAGTTGAATATCACGGGTCTCACACTTATTAGCAAGTGTTAAACTTGCTTCATCCTCTCGTGATTCTCACGACGTTCTCCTCTTAGCTTTGCTCTTTATTTTGCTTCTAAGAAAGCTCCTTTATGGGTACTCAAGTATTGTGTTTCTCACAGAGCAGTGAAATGCATTTGATATCCATTTTTGCTCTGACAGTAATTCCAAAGTACTAAATGTTCTGTGAGGTATCACATCAGTATGATACCGTTTCAGGAATTTCAGTTTGAGTACCCTTTCTTAGGTTTTGTTGACACAGAATGAGCTCAGGTTAGCCTAGTACATTTAACCTCAATTTAAGAAAGATATTTGTATTATAACCTAAGCATCTTTGTCATCTGCTTTATATGAATGACATGGCCTCCAATGGGGAAATGAGAGTAGCTATATTTTCCCTTTAGTTTGCTTGAGAGGAAATTGTTGAGGATGCCTCTTTTTGTTGCACAGGTTAAAGAAAAATCTGTTCTTGATTATTCTGGCAATATTATTTCACATCAATTAGTCTGTTGGTTTTTTCTTTAGGTTGTTGGCATTTTATGCTTAAGTTTATCTAATTGTGACAAGTCTAGAAAAAATTGGTTTCATTTCCAACAGTTTACTCAAATCAGAAAGATTCTTGTTTGTTGGAGCAACTTGAGTCTGTTTTTCAAAATTGATGGTGCATCAGGGTTTGCTTTCAACAGAGTCTAGGTTATTGAAATCCCTTGAAAGGAAGACAGCAATCATGTTATAAGACAAATTAAGGCCAAACATTTATTAGAGACAGCCATTTGCTCAAAAGACCACAATTTAGAAGGGCACATTTCAACCATATTTTTATCTTTTGGTTTACAGAATATGCAGGAAATAACTTGAATATGTAAAAACATTTAGATTTAATGTAAAGGTCAGGCAGTCACCCTCCAAGGAAAGTACTGACAGATGCATTTTGGTATTTAGGGTTTACCTTAGTACCAATGCCATGTCTTTCAGTGCCCCCTCGAAGGGTGCGCTGCCTGTGCTAACTCGTCGGTGTAGGGGAATGCGACGTCAGTCCGATCTGGCACATAGCCGGCTGGGGTGAAGCCGGGGTGTCGGGGTAGTACCCTGCATTTGATGTCATCCCCTTTTCCGGAGTTTTTTTTGCATTTGAGAAACATCGCACGAATTTTAACCTTGGTTGTGTATTTGGTCTTGCTGCTTTCTATAAAGCTTTTTCATCCAGGTATATTGGACTGTACTTGAAATGAGGACTCCTGTCCTCAGTGGTGACTTGAGACACTAAACTGAACTATAAATGTCTGAACTTTAATGATAATTCGTTCATGTTCACGGGTTTAAATGGGGATAGTTTAGTCTTTTGTTTCTTTTCATTTGATAAATGATGGCATTGATAAGTTCATACTTTAATGTCAGTTGTAACGTAAGATACAAGTTTAAATATTAAAGTTTCTTTTGGGGTTTTAAATGTTACATTACCAACAACTTGAGTTTAATTGAGATAACGCCTGAAATTGTTCTTATTCGGACCAAATTAAAGATATATATCCACTTGAAAAGTAGTAGAGAAACACTTTGATATAATCCAGATAATCTTAAATCCAGAGAGACATTTGCCAGACATTAAATGTTGTGTTTAAAGATTAATTTGTACTTTGACAAATGTTGCTTTTATGCAGTTTAACATATTTTGGTTATTAAAATATTGTTGCTCTCAAAGATGTGTGGAAGAGTTACGGCTAATATTTCTGCTTTCTGAAGGTTCTAGTTTTGTAAACTGGACTTAAATTCTAGGCTATGCAGTATATTATACGGTTAGGATATGTTAACGAAACTGAATTGCCTATGAAGTGTCTAATAAAGTTAACTATCAGGTCCATGGTAACATTATCTAAGTACTGTACTGATTTTTAGAACATCACTCTCCAGGTATAGTTAAGCAAAATTCCCTTTGATTGGCAAAGTTATTCAAATGGTATATGAAACTGTAATGTCAAAGATGTTCTTAGATCACTGCAAGGAATTAAAAACCTTACTTCTATTTGTTGCTTCAGATAAGTCATGATTTTGAAAAGCAAGACTAAATGGAACTTTAAAAACTGATAATTGAGTTACAAAATTCAGAATTTTCCTTAAGATTCTGTGTTCAGATATATTTTTGGTACTGTGGTATACTGAAACACTTGGAATTCCTTCTAAGTATTCTCTCAACAAGATAAAAAATTGTCCGCAGCAGCAGTTTCTAGTTATGATATTCCTGGACTTTAATTATCATTTGTTACAAATGATACCCATTTCCTTAAATTTTAACCAACTGGGAGATGTCCCAGTGATAGTCTGCTTCCAGTAAACAAGGAGTTGTCATACAATTTCAACTTCTCCATTCGGAGGAATGAGACAATGTCACCGTACTCGTCACAGGAGACGTTACGGGACTGTTCGGCTTCTATATAAGGTTCTCTGGTATGCTGGGAAGCAGCTAGAGCCAGCAAATGCAACTTCTATGAGGTCAGCCCCTTATTTGGGGGGGACACTAATATGTCCGGAAAAAAAAAATTAAAAAAAATTTTATAATTTACCTTTGCATTTTTATAGGAAATAAAAGTTTCTTTTTCTAAATTTTTCCTTTATTGTTTTCCTTAATTTTTTATACATAGAAATAGGAGATTTTTTATAATTTACCTTTGCATTTTTATAGGAAATAAAAGTTTCTTTTTCTAAATTTTTCCTTTATTGTTTTCCTTAATTTTTTATACATAGAAATAGGAGATTTTTTAAAGTTCATTTTCACAATATAAGCAAGGATTTTTTACATAGTACAACTTTACATAAATTTCATGATATATGTATTGTGCATTTCTATTTTAATCGCCAAAACTCCTGTGTTAATAGATTAAACTTAACTTTATTGGTTAAATAACTGACTTACAGTAATAACTGCATTGGTTAGAGGGTATCTCAGTTTGCATTTTAATTTCAAAGTTTTTACATTTCAGTACAAGAATAATTTGCATCACTGTAAACTTATGTATCATGCATTTGAGGTAATAGTCCACAAAATTTATCAATTGTGGTCAAAGTTTTGGATGTAAATTGGTTTTTGCACAACTGACTAGAGAGATCTAGTCAATGACTCACAAAGACGACCATAAGAATCCTTGGGATTCATAAGTATATTTATGTGACTTTGACAAGCTCTCTCCAGTCAACTGTGAAAAAAAATACTTTTACATCTAAAACTTTGACCACAATTGCTAAATTTTGTGGTCTAATAACTCAAATGCATGATACATAGTGTACAGTGATACAAATTATTCTTGTAATGAAATGTAAACACTTTGAAATTAAAATACCAACCGAGATACCTTCTAACCAATGCAGTTATTACCATAAGTCAGATATTTGACCAAAAAAGTTAAGTATAAATCTATTAACACAAAAGTTTTAGCAATTAAAATAGAAACAAAATTAGGCTAAGAGCATTTACACAAATATTTCACTGGATTTTATCGATAGAAATCTCTTTTGACTTTGGCAATATTTAAAATTGAAGAAGCAATCAATCTAAAGAAATTTTACAATAAATATTTTACTGGATTTTAACCTGATTGAAATTGGTTCTGACTTTGGCAAGAGATTTGGCACCATCTAAAAGTGGATAAACATAATTAGTCTAAAGAAATTTTACATAAATATTTATATGACAAAGAAAAGGGGGCAATAAAGATGGATAAATATATCTGTTAGGCATTTGGTGAAAACAAAGACATTTGAAGACTATCTCTTACATGTACACTCCCTAACTTAATTATAGAGTTTCCATAGTTAATAAACACTCATGACAAGAAAATTCGTGATACCCAATTGTTCGTACAACATGATCATTATACTAAATTTCATTTAACCTTTATCATAAATTCCTTCTCTGATTGACAGGGATTTTGACATAGGGAAAATATATTTCTAGGCGAAGGACCTGCCTTGCTCCGTGAAATTCTCCTTATAGCACCATTTCTAAGGTATAAATGCTGCTAAATATACCAGAGAAAAAAAGTTGCATGGAATGCCAGGAATATACCCAGCTCGCTCACCCTAATAGGGTGTCGGTATAGTAACTGGAGCGTGTTAAAGCCCCTATCAGAGGTCCCTTACCAATTAGTCTTCTCCTTCCTCAACATCTCCCGTTACTACGAGGTGCCGTTCTACATCCGACTACTGCCCGCTATTACCACTCCCACCCACGCGCCTCCCATCACTCCATTCTTAACACCGTGATATCCACACGCGTTCTGTGTTCGTAGCCTCATTTTTACCATGTTTTGAAGATGTCTGAACTTTTGGAGACTCCTACTCCCAAGTCAAGTATTGCAATTATCTCTATTTTGATAATTCCAGGTAGCGACAGCTTCAGACATCAAATTTAACTTTAAAATCTGAAATACAAAATAAATACCATAAAAGATATGTCAACTTTGTAGTGGCTGGGAAATAAATTTATGTAAAAAAAAAGAAGGCTTTGCCAAACTATATTTGTTCAATTAATCATTTCTTTAGACATTAGCATGTTGAATACAAATATATATCTACTTTCCATAAAAAAATTACAATCAAAAACATATAAGCAAGGTTTTTAATTCACTAATTTCAGATTTGAATGGTAATTTCAGTTTGCGCTTAAAAAGCACCGAAGATTCAAGTAAACTTTTAAAAATCTAAACTTGTCTTAAAGATGTAAATTGATTCTCTATCAAAGCAAGATGATGAATAAGCTAAATGAAAGTAGAACATCTCTAAATCATAACATCTCTATCATAACTACTGTACATAAACAGATTACATATTGACATTACTCTGCAAATTGTACTAATTAATCAGTAGAACTTAGCAAATATGACTACTTTCTCAAGAGGTACAGCAAATTAGATGACAATTCAAGAGAAACATATGCAATAATATTTCTGGTAATTTCTCAGGTAAATAATTACAGAAAAGAGAAAAGTAACTGTGTTATGGTAACTTCTTCACAAATTTCTCAAAACAAGGAGAGAACTTGAAAAGTTTAAAAAATTCTTGAATTTTACTAAACTTTTCATTTAAACAAGTTTGAAGTACTACAATTCTGCAACTTTAGACCAAGGTAACAATGACAGACAATTTCAGAAAGAAACTGGAAATTGGGAGCCAAAAACATTAAGGAACTGGTCCCACACAGTAAAAAAAGACCCATTCCATGTTTACAAAGTCTATCAACATTTTTAGCCACAAGGAGGTGGCAGAGACTAGCCGCTTAAAATGACACAGGATAGACATCAGTGGTGTGAAAACGCAACCCTATACATCTCTTGGGCTAAAACAGAAACTGGACGGCTCTTTACAAAGACCCGAAAGGGATCATGATGAAATAAAGAGAACATAGAAACTGTGATGACCGAAAATAGCGATGCTATGCAGAGCCTTCAGAACAATCTAATCCAATAAGAGTAAGGCAAAGGGTGAAAGGTCCTCTCTCTACACTATACCCTCTTAAGATTAAGATTAAAAATTGA